>NC_143480.1:13940541-14091223 GCF_027475165.1 Benincasa hispida | reverse complement strand
GAAAGGTTGAGAAAAGGATGAAGTGTGTTGTTATGAAATCTTTGATTAATTTAATGGGGAGAAAGGACAAAAACAGTGGGGGAATAAATTTAGAAAAGGGGGAAAATAAAAAGTTTGGAATATTATTTTATAAACTAACCATTTTATGAGATAGAATATGGCCTTGAAGGAAACTCACATGGAAGAATAAGATAAGCTAATTTAAGCTAATTAGAGAGTAATTTGTAATTTTGAGTTATTTTTCATTCTCGGTGGACCCAAAAATGTTATTGAATCTCTCATTAGATCTTAGAATTAATGCAGATTTGAGTAAAGTTTTAAGTGATTAGTTGATTAATTAAAGGAAGTTTAGAGAGAGAGAGAGAAGTGCAACATGTGAGCACATCCTAGAGGTGGGCCCACTTCTATTCAATCTTTGTGTCTTGTGGTCATTAAGGTGGGCCCTCTGCTTTGATGACTGTGACTCTCTTTGGTGGGACCCACTCTTTTTTGTTTTCCTTTTGTTTTTTGAACCCCACTGCCTCACTTTTGACTCATCTAATCTAACTTACTACGTTACTCGATTGTTCACGGGGCGGGAACCGGCAGGAAAATAGCTACCGGAAGGGGATTTTTTTCCAAAAAAAAATAATTTTATTTATTTATTTCTAAAATATAGGTAAATTCAAGAATAATATAGTTTTTAAAAATAATGACAAAATTAAGGTAATTGGAAAAAAATTTCTAAAAATAAAGTGGTTGAAAAAACAAATTTTAGAAATAAGGTTGAAGGCCAAGCTATTGACAAAAATAGGGTAGTAGTGGTGTTGAAGCCCTAATTTTGAAAGATAAGAGATTACCCTAATTTTGTCATTTATTTCCTTTCAACCCTATTTTTGTCAATAAATACTAAAATAAAATTATTTTTTTAAAAAAAAACCTGAATTAGTGAATCAAACTTCAAATGGTTGGAAATGAGGAAATGATCTGGATATATAAATGAGAACAATTATCTTCATTGGTATGTGAATTTTTTAGATGACCCGTTACACAGATCATAGATGTTAAACAAGACATCCTATAAATTTAAGAGACAACAAAAGAATTAATAAACAGTAAATCAAGAAACGAACACATAGAAATTGGTAACCCGGTTTGGTGACAAAACCACCTACGTCTGGGAGATAGTGTGCTCAGAAAAGATCACTAATATGAAAAAGTTAAGCATTTACAATATTATACTTATTTGTAAATTAATAACGATTATAGTTGCACATGTAAAGACTAACTTATTTGATCACTTAGGCTATCCCTAGATATAAGACTCTTTCTCAATCGAAGTTAAGCTCCCCCAAAGTATATAAAAATTAGTGAAGTAACACTTAGGCTCCCCCTAATTGTGTGAGACTCCCTCTCACCACAAAGATATCTTTCCTCCTTCTTGTGAACTTCCCTTCACTTGAAGAACTTAAGTTTTTCCTAAGTTTGAGAACTCCTTCTCTATGAATGTTACCTTAGGAACCCCCAAGGAAGAGAATCCCTTCTCTATCAATTCTGCCTTAGGCTCCCTCTAAGGACAAAGATTGCTTCTAAAAAATTAATCACTCACAACAAGAACAATTATAGAACAAGCCGCTAGGAACCATGAATATTTCTTGCTTTACGAACAATGAACACCACAGAGAATTATCTATCAAGAACAATAATCGATCTCTCACAAAAACATATCTGGCAATCCTAGCAAGATCGCCTATAGCACGTTAAATAGTGCAGTGGGAAGAAAAAAAGGAACATCCCCAATCGAATTCTATAGAACATTGAAAATGAAAGAATCCAGAAAAAATAACTATATAAAATTTTCTAGATAAGAAAAGAAACGGACGGTAGGATTGACATCTTGTAAGACATTTTGTGTGACAACTTCTGTAACAACACTAAAATAACCAAGGAACCAAAATCCAGGAACCTTAAATAAATATACAACCAAGAACGAAACTTTGACAGTATGATGTCTTTAATGAAATGAAAAGTCAAATCATGAGTGTTTATGCCCAAACTTAATAAATATGGTACTAGAGATATAAGAAAGTCAGTTGTCCCTAACACAAACTTTAAAATTGGTAGTACAAAGTCTTACTAGTCGAACTATCTTCGTACTCGTAGCCACCACTCATTTGATTCTCCATAACTCTAAAAAGTTTCTTGAATTTTAGGAGGGTGGGTTATTCTCTTCTTTAGTACTTTTACTAAGATCATTTTCTTCTTAAAGAAACTTTTAATTAAATTATTATTTTTACTATAATTTTTTCTTTGAATTGTTAATTCCTCACAAAGATATCAAATCAAAAGAAAAGTTTTATGCTCACTTGATATAAAAAAACATATTTCATATCAAATTATTTTAGTATCCATATATAATAGTTGGAGATAATATATTGAAATTTATATTAAAAATAAGGTAAACTTTTTTAAAGAATGTCTAGTTAGACATAATATTAAAAATTTAACAGAGATTTATAATGAAAAAGTTTGCTTCAAGTTTTATTCAACCCAACTTGAAAAATCATGGACACAATTTGTCATATAACTATTTTTTTCTCTAAAAAAGTAAATATAATTCCCTAACTCTTTAACGATTTTAAAGTTATCCTTTGTTATAGTGTCCCAATTCTATAATAACATATATTCCGATGAGTGTAAAATTGAAGACTCATAAAATAGCTAAAAAAAGAAAAAACAAAACGAAATTGCAAGACTCATAAAATGGATGCAAATAGTCCTTTTAACTTCTTTAAAACGTAATCACCATATTAGCTGTGATATTCATATATATATATATTTCAAAAAAATGAAGAATACGTAAATGTATCTTGAATGGCTCCTACTGTCTATACCTAATTATCAAATTATAATTGTGTCACGTGGTAAATTAATTTCTTTATTTTTTTTATTTGTAATTTATGTGATTGGCATGATGTTTCCAAGTATTTAGTAAAAAAAATATCTCTCAATTCTAGTACAATATACTACTTCAAAAGGAGTAGCAAATATCACCATCACCCATGAATAGAAAATGACTTCTCCAAATTATAAATGAAAAAGACATTAGGATGACTTGTCACTCGATATGCAAATGTTAAATAGAAAACACTGACTACAACTGTAATAACAAAAATACCAATAACAAGTAAACGAGTAAAGGCACACAACAGTTGGTAATCTAGTTCGGTGATAAACACCTACGTCTGGGAGCAGAGTGCTCAAGGAAGATAATTTACTAATATTAAAGAGTTAGGTAGTTTACAACGTAGTACTTATCTGTAATACATCAACTACTACAGTGACTCACGTAGAGCTTAACTCACACGTCACCTAAGCTCTCCCTAGATGTGGGACTCCCTTTCAACTGAACTTAGTCTCCCGCTAAGTATGTTAATATTAGCGTCTCACCCTTCGGTACATGTTTATCTTAATGTAGGTATTTTGAATCTCTATGATATACAATAGGTAATATGAACTCAAATATTAATCTAAACATATATTCAATGTATAATTAAATTAATTTAACTAGCAAAAATTTGGACCAATTTTGGCACCTTAATGCAAAAATAATTAATTCAATTAATATAACTATTATATCAATTTAATTAATTAAATACAAAAACAAAATTAGGCCAAATGCTTCAACAACTGCATCACTCCTTGTCTGCGTAGCTATATCAATTTAATTAATTAAATGTTATATAATTAATTTTACAAATTAATTAAATAAGTGTTATTTAATTAGTTAATTGTGAAAAAAGAAAATAGTAAAAGGATTAAAAAAAGAGTTTCGTCCTTCTCTGTAGAAAACCTTCCTTATGGCCCTTTTGGCACATGAGTTTATTTGTGCAAATTTTTCCTAAACCACAAAGAAAATACTCTCTACTCTCCAAAACCCTTTTCTCCTCTTCCTCTCTCAATAGTTAGATACCACCTATTCTTCTATTGGAATCCTAGAGAATAACAAGGTTACTCTTGCGGTAGTATTGGCGATTGTTTAAGAAATCATTCGTGATCAAGATCGTTGGAGAAACCATTCGTTGGAACTTCGAGAGGATTGTTCGTGAAGCTTGGGAATCTACAAAAGTAAGAATGGTTCTAATCTTTTTTCAAAGCATCTAATTTACATGTTTATATTCTGTTTTAGTATAATGAATTTATTTATATAAAAATTAAATGGTGGGATGCAAGGCGTTCTCACACAAAACGCTTCCGCTGTGGGATTCGATCCCTTCAATAGGTATCAAAGCCAATTTCTTATATCCACGTTCTTCATATTTTTTAAAACAAAATTAGTTTAGATGTGGGTTTAATATTCTGCATTTGGAATGTTTTGAATGTCGGTTTGCAAAAATTGGTTGTTTTCAATTTTGGCAAAAGATTACTTTTAATTGATTAAATTGTAAGAGTCTATTGTATTTTTTAGACAATTTAATTCTTACTTTGAATCTGTAAGTCCATGTTGATCAAAAGAGCAACGGTTGCTAAGGAGATCGGAAAGAAACAGATGTGTTCGCGCAAGTTTGGAGCTGAAAACGTGCAGAACAGGAGCATTCTACCGCTCAGCGTCGCAACACTGCGAGCACCGTTGCCACGCTGAAAGGCAACGCTCAACAAGCACAGTATTGCAATGCTCCGAGCATTGACAGAAAGCAAGTGACGCGCATGAAGCCCTTCGGCTGAAGTTGTTTACCCTGATTTCCTATGTATTTTTTATTTAATTAAATTAATATAATAGTTATATTAATTTAATCTTATTTTTTTGCATAAGGGTGCAAAAATCGGTCCAATTTTTGTTGTTTAATTTAATTTTCATTGGATGTATGTTTAAATTATTTTTGAATTCATATTACATATTATATGTCACATAGATTCAAAAATATCCACCATAGAATAACACGTGTATATGCATCATAATCAAATATAAGTGTTATATTGTATAGATGCATGATTAAATTAGCATGGTCATGCATAATGAGATTAGTGTTATATCAGTAATGTATGATTAACCTAAGCATGTCCAAGCTGTTGGGGATGATCCTTAAATCTCGTGGATTGTAATGTACAAATGATTTATTTATTTAATAAAATATGAGATAATTTATTTGACATTTAGTAGCATTAACCCACAAGACCAAAAAATTAATATCCAAGGTTATCTTTTGTAGTTTAAACATGTATGTAGAGATATACAGATGGATCATGTTTAAGTGATCTGTAGTAGATGGATAAGACTAGATACCTTATTCTGGTGACACTACGAATATGACCCGTTTTGTAAATGTTGCAATTGTTGTAAAGTGCTACAAAAAATCTGATCTTGATAATTCATGTAGAGACATGTAAGTAGGGGGGTTCTATACAAAAAGGTTTATATAAAACTGAACTACGAAATGAATAGTCTCTTTATATAACGTCATTAATAGTAGAGACTTACATTTCACTAGAATGACCATAGGTGATATGATCTGAATCCTAAGTGAGTTGTGAACTCCTGTCTATGAAAACGGTCCTCTGATTTGTATGGGCGAGAGTGGTCAAATTGCCGACTTAATAAGCCTACCATTTTAAGAATTAGTCTAATTAGAGAGTTGGGAATACAGCTACACAAGACAAAATTCATTCATTCTCTAATGTCGAAGTAATAAATTGCTCCCCTAATGGGTAATTCTGGGGCTTGAACAATGTAGCGTCACACCCTCTCTTAGCGGGTTTGGTCATATCTGGACTATCACTTATTGTTCATTAAAGGGATCAGTGATACTTAAGGAGTTAGATATAATTATATGGGCAAAACGATAATTTTGGCCAAACTGTACTTACGAGCAATTTGTGAAACGTCATCGCACTATTGATTAGTTATATACAATGGACAAAAAAATATATCTGTAGTGCGAAGAGCACAAATTTCAGTCTTTAGTAGAGTGACCGACAGTTAATGGATGTTGAATAATTATAATTTAATTAAAGGAGTTTAATTAATTATTCAGGTACTGCTTCAATCTACATGTTGAATAATTATAATTTAATTAAAGGAGTTTAATTAATTATTCAGGTACTGCTTCAATCTACAGGTTCATAAGGTCCCTTGTAGCTCAATAGGGATTATTGAGAATTAATTTGAATTGTTCAAATTAATTGAGGGAATTAATTATATGTGATATAATTAAATTAAATTAATATAATGTATTTGATACATTATAATATAAAGTTTATTTGGGAGAAACTAAGTATTTGAATATGATTCAAATACTAATTATATAGATGGGATTCATACAATTAAATTTAGTATAAATATAATTTATATTAAATGTATACATTATTGAGAGAAATAAAAACTATAGGTTATATTGTATCAAAAACTATAAGTTATGTGTTACATTTGATATAACATAAGTTTAATGTATATTATATTATAAGGTGGTTATTATATATATATTAAATAATTTATTATTTATTAAATTGTGTTTTTTTTAAATTAATTTGTGAGGGAATTGTAATTTCCTCCCCTTCTTTTCTCTTTGATGGCAGTACGTGTAGGGTGTGGTTGGTTTATTCACTTTTTCTTCTTCACAGAAGATTGATAGAGAAGTGTGTCTCTCGGGATGTTGAAGATCTCCCTATAAAACTCACCTCTTCCTCTCTCAAAATTCTCTCCCTCTTCCCAAAATATTTCAAAACTCACACCTTCTGAAATTCTCAACTCCTAAAGGAGAATACAAAAGGTTCAGCTTGTGGTGGTGTCTTGCTGCGATTTTTGGAAGATCGAGATTTCGAAGTATTCGTGATCAATTGGAAACGATTACGTGAAGACTATTGGCTTCAAGGGTAAGTTTATTCTTATTCTCTTAACCCTCATTTCTAATAAACATGATGTAAATACTATGTTGATGCATAATTCTGGTTATGTGAATTTTGATTTTGTGAAATATTTAAAATTGGGAACGATACCACCTCCACTACAGACCTCACGATTCTTTCAATTGGTATTAGAGCCATGTTCTTGGTCCCAATTTTATTTTTTTCAAAATTTTAATTTACAGTGTTTTGGTGGGTTGCATATTGTTCAAGTTGATGAATGTTGAATGGTTTGCAATTTGTGGATGTTTACGAGATTAAGCTTTAGATTTTCAACTTTCTTTTCAATTGGTTTGTAAAGACCTTTTATTTTTGGGCATTAATTGCGATCAAGTCTATAAATTTTTTGTATTGTGTCGTTCGTGATAATTCTGACATTTTTCTGGAGAAATCAATGCCCAAATCGGAGAAGAAACGAAGTAGATCGCAATTGTATGATGGGCGACTGTACAGTAGCGTTGCAATGCTGCGATAAGGCGGACGAAAATTTTTTTTCCGTTACATTGCAACGCTTCGAGACAAGAAAAATGAATCGATTCGTGCGCGGTTTAATTCGTGGCATAACTGGTTCGTATCTAGTTCACTTGGTTTGAGTGGTTCGCGGGTAGTTTGTGTCTTGGGCGGCCCGGTTCGTGCGGTTCAACCCTGGTTCACTTGTTTTGAACCGGTTTGACTATTGTTTGCCTAGTTAGTTTTTAAATTAATTAGATTAATATAACATTATATTAATTTAATTAAAGGATTAGTAGTTCAATCTCGGTCCATAAATTGTTGTCTAAATTTTGCATTTGATGTATGGTTTAATTTTATTTATATATGTCATAATGTATGCCATATAGTAAAATCCCACCATAGGTCGTGTATTATTCATGCATCATTTATATTATAAATGTCATAATATATAGTTACATGACTTAATTTTATAGCATGCTCATGCATCATATAATATAAGTGTTATAATATATGTTTACCTGCATTAATAACATAGTCATGCATCATTTATGTTATAAGAGTTATATATATATAGTTTGGATTATGAATGTATGTATGTTATTAATTCTTTCATTACCTCAGTATATATAAATGTTATGTATGTTAAGTAATGAAATGGAAATTGCATGAAGCATGATATACTTTAGATAATTTTATAAATGTTATAATTTTATTAAGTATGTCGTTCAATGCAATGTATGATTTTAATTTGTTTCATTTATTTTATAATCGTTATAATTAAATGAAATTATAAATTAAAATCAATAATTTAGAATTGTATGGAAACTTAGGTTCAAATATTTTTTAAAATAGTTTTAAAATATGATTCACATAGACCTAATATCACAAAATTTCTAATGTGATTAGAAATTAGTTTAATCTTTTAATTAGTGTAATAGGATTAAATTGGTTTTAATTAAAAGATTAAATTTGTGGTGAACGTATCTATAAGAAACCTTTTATCTAAGGCTAGTTCTATCTAGGTTGAGGTATTTAAGTTAATGGAAATGGAACACCCCTATCTGTGAACTAATTTATAAAGGTGAATTAGATAGATTTGCTATAACCATGCAATTGTTGATTAAAGTTTATTAATTTGTTTAATAAACATTAATCAAAATTGTTTAATTATCCAAAGTAAGTGTTACTTTTAGGAAATTTTAAATAATCAATTAAAAATAAATAGCCATATTTTTTCTAAGTTAAATTAATCCATGATAAAACACTCGTGGGAGGAAAATGGGGTATATGATACTTCATTTTTCCTTTTCATGTTTCTCCCTCAAAATTTACACTATGAGATCTAAGGATGGCAAAATTCCCCATGGGGTCGGGTTCTCGACCTGATTGGGACCAGAAATCCCTGGTTTGACCGGACATGGAGGTCAAATCGAGGATTTAAATCGGGTCCCCGATCGGGGATATGGCGAGGATGGGGAGGGGATCCCCGCCCCGTCCCCAACGCTGACCTCGATCCCCGCCCCCACCCCGATTTTTTTAATTATTAACATATATAATAATAATAATAATAATTAAAATTAGAAAAAAAATTGAAAACAAAACTTTTAATTATAATTTTTTTCTAATTATTATTATTATTATATATACACTAATACTACTCATACAGTAGCTTGAGCTACTGTTTTAGTTAAATTTTTTTAAGTTTAATTTTCAATATACAATTTTAACAATTTTAATAAAATAAAATTTTAACAACAATACTAATTTATTATATAAAATTTACAATTTTATAAATACTAATTTTAGTTAGTTTTAGATAATAAAATTAATAAAATAAAAAGTGGAGATTCTCTGACCCCCAAAACGGAGAATGGGGCGGAGATGGGGATTAAAAGTCCCCACTGGGACGGGGATGGGGAATGCATCCCCACCCCACCCTAGCCTCGTTGCCATCCCTAATGAGATCTATACTCGATCTTGAGGCACCTTTGCTTGTGTCCCCCTACGGATGGTGTTTGTATAGGTCAATACCAAGGTGAATGGAGAGAATGTCTATAGTAAGTGGGAGTGGGATGTGTACCAACATATCCCACGGTCTCTCTCATTAGTTTGTAGTAAATTTTCATGTTCAGCCTCGAGGCACCTTTGCTTGTATCCCCTATGGATGACATTTTCATGACTCTTTACTAAAACTCCATAAATGGATAGGATTGCTTTAATTTTTGCCTCCTATCGATTTTTCCTTATGGTTGGCTCATTAGGGCGAAACTCTAGAATCTAAAATAAAAGGTTATGCTTACAAGAAAATATTAAGCTAGTTAACAGTTTCTGGACAGAAGAATGGTGACTAGTAGCTACAATAACAATGAGTTGTTCTGTATATTGATTGAAATAGTCTCATTTCAGTGAATAGGTACCTGATCATGGGTTTTATCCTGCCTCACTAAAAATTCATTGCAAAATAGATGTCACATAGGGTACATTAAATTATTTTGCTAAATTTGATTGGTTTTTTCAAAATGGGTAATGCTTGAATATTAATATAAATAAATTATATGTTTCAGCAAATTTACAAAATGACTTCCGCTACATTGAACATGCTCGTCGCTGATAAGTTAACAAGCGATAATTACATCACTTGGAAGAACACGATTAATACAGTTCTAATCATCAATGACTTGTGATTTGTCCTTGTGGAGGAATGTCTTCTAGTACCAACTTAAAATGTTGCTTGAAACGTTCAGGAGGCATACGAGCATTGGGTACAGAAAAATGAAAAGATCCAAGCATATATCTTGGCAAACCTTTCTAAAATCTTGGCCAATAAGCATGAGCTCATGCTCACTGCTCGTGAGATCATTGAGTCCCTATGGAGAATGTACAGACAACCATCTGCTCAGCTCAGGCATTACGCTCTTAAATTCATCTTCAATGCCCATCGCAAGAAGGGGCATCTATTTGAGAACATGTTCTCAACATGATGGTCCACTTTAATGTGGTGGAGATGATTGAGTCTGTCATTGATGAAGCCAATTATGTTAGCTTCATCCTAGAAACTTTACTTGAAAATTTCCTGCAGTTCCGTAGCAATCCTGGTATGAACAAGATTGACTGCAACCTGACCACCTTACTCAACGAACTACAGATTTCCAATCCTTGATGAAAGTCAAGGAACAGAATGGAGAGACAAAATTTACCTCGTCCTTTAAGAAGTTCTTCAGAGGTTTGACTTATGGAACTAAGTTTGTGTCTTCTTCTTCTGACACCAAAAAGCAGAAGAATAAGAAAGGTGGAAAGAGGAAAGTTAACCTACCAATTGCTGCCCAGAAAGGCAAGAAGGCCAAGGTTGTAAAGGGAATATGTTTCTATTGCAACTAAGAGAGACCTTAGAAGAAGAATTGTCCCAAGTACTTGACAGAAAAAAAAAAAAAAAAAAAAAAAGGTCAGGTAAGACAAATACGATTTACTTGTGGAGACTTGTTTAGTGTAGAATGATGATTCAACCTAGATAATAGATTTAGGCACCACTAACCATGTTTTTTCTTCATTTTAGGGAATTAGTTCATGGTGGCAACTAGAGACGATAACTGTATAAATAATTATTTAATTGATGTGCAAATTAAATTAAATAATTGTTATTTAATCGTGCGAATTAATTAAACAAGTGTTATATAATTAATTGTAATTAAATAAGTGTTAATTAATTAATTAATTGTGGAAAAGGAAAATAGGAAAATGATTAGGAAAAAGGTTGTTTCTCTATATAAAGTATGGCTCTTTTGGTGCATGAGTTTATTTGTGCAAATTTTCCCTAAACTATCATCTCTACTCTTAAAAAGCCTTTTTTCCTTTCCCTCTCCCAATAGTTGGATACCACCTATCCCTCTATTGGAATTCTAAAGAATAATGAGGTTACCCTCATGGTGATATTTAAGATTGTTCAAGAAATCGTTTGTGGCCATTTATTGGAACTTCAAGAGGATTGTTCGTGAAGCTTAGAATTTTTCTAATATTTTCTCAAAGCATGCTAATTTACATGTATATATTCTATTTTAGTATAATGAATTTGTTTATGTAAAAATCGAATTGCAGGATGCAAGACATTCTCACACAAAACGATACCATTGGGGGATTCGATCCCTTCAGAATCTTAGGCTCCCTCTAAGACTGAGAATTCTTTCTCTGGCAGTAATGACTTAGGCTCCCCTAAGACCGTGAAACTCTTCAAAATGTTGCATTCAATAAATGAAGAACATGTGCGGTGGAATGGTGTGCAAACGAGCAAGAACACAATGTAGAATAGTTTGGTCGAAGTAGAGAAAACGTCTTACTCAATTAAACAAATGCGGCAACCCTAAAAGGATTGCAAAACTCACTTTAAATGATCAAATCCAATCAAGAAAATAAGTCCTTATTTAGAATAAAAAAACGCGCTTCAAAAAAAGAACAAATCAGGCTAAATGTCATAGGACATATATTTCCGGATAAGGAAAATCTTCTGCAAGAAAATATTTTAATGTCACAACTTGATGTTAAGACTTTATTTGAGACATCTACAGAACCACTGTCTTAGAGAAAATTATAAAACCAACTAATCAAATCTCCAATAATAAATCTATAGTCCTTTTAAAAACATGCAACTTGAACATAACTCTAATTCGTTAAGATATATATATCCATAACTAATAAAGGCTAAGTTAGAAGCCTCACATCCCATGTTGAACTCAAAGAAAAAAACTAAGCGTAAAATTTTATAAATTCTCTTATTACGTGCTTTATTTTTATTGAGTGAAGTCTCTATCTGTGTGGTTTAGAGTGTAGTTATCAGTTTTGTTAAGGTTTAAAATATCGATATCGATGAAAATATTGAGATCCTAATTTTATGAAAATATCGATATTGATAGAAATTTTAGAAAACTTTATGGAAATTAATGAAAATTATTATAATTATTTAATGAAACTTTGATTACCACTTCATTAGACTATATTTGACCATTTTTAATCATCATTTCTATAAAATAGGACAATATTTAGAGGCACAGTGTAAATATCTATATAAATATTGATGTAATAGTAGAAATTTAAAAAAGAAATAGAAAAATAATTACAAAAGAATATATTTTTTTTCTAAGTCTTTTTCTTGGAAATGAAAATTTGGGATAAAAGAAGCAAAACTCACATCAATTCAATTTTAAAATGAAATGATGTAAAAGTTCAATGGAAAAAGGTTTGAATAAAATTAAAAATAAATATGTTTTTTTTAATCAAATTTGGTTTTTAGAAATGAAAGTTTTAGATGGTAAAAAAAAAAAAAAAAAAAAAAAACTCACATCACTCTAATTTTGAGTTAAAAAGATGTGAAAAATTAGTGGAAAATGTTTAAATGAAATTAAAAAATAAATATATGTTATTATTTTTTCTCAATTTTGGTTTTTTTTAAAATGAAAGCTTCGGATGGTAAAAAAATAAAACTTATATCAATTCAATTTTGAGGATGTGTGAAAATATACCATTAGTGTAATCAAGACAAATCTATAAACATTAAAAAACTCCATTGAACCTAATTAATTAAAAAAAAAAAATCCATCGAAATTCTCGAAATTTTAAGAATCAGAGAAAATCGAAATTCTCCCCATAGTGAAATTTTGGGATTTCAACCAAAATTTTAAATTATGGTTTTGTTACTCATTTAACCATACAGAAAGCTAAAAATGACTGGATCGCTAGCTAACCTAAACAACACGTAAAACACAATTGAGATGAGAAACTAATATTACATTCACAAAATAGTAAAAAAAAAAATAAATAAGGGAAAAATCAAATTTTAGCCATAAACTTGATATATATCTGTTTTTGCCCTAAGCTTATAATTTTATTGAATTATATTATAAACTTAATTTAACATTTAATTTCTACCCAATATTCAATTTTCACCAACTTATTCACTAATATTAACAGAAAAAAACACCGACTAATTTTAGTAATATCAAATTTTACGTAATATTAAATTTAATACATAAATTAACCATTGAATAACTTTAAAAAATTAAAAAATTTTAACAAAATTTTAATTCTTATGTCACTTTTTTTTTTTTTTTTTTTGAAGTCTTAACAATTCTGTCATTGATATGCTTTTATAATTCATTGGAAACATGTTTTATTTTTAACGAAGTTTCATATAAAAAACTCTTCAAAGGGTAAACGGTTGTAACATTTTTTTTTTTTTTTTTGGAAGTTTTAGTATTCGAATATTTATCGAATTTTTTAGTCCAATTTAATGGAATTAGAATATTAAGATAAAAAATTGATACACCTTACTCGCTTAAAAGTAAAAGTGGATAACTATTTTTCGTTTCATTTAATATATTTGTGGAAAACTGTCAATCAAAATATTCTAGTAATTTTAGTAGCCTTTTTATTTATTATTTATACTTTACAATTTTTTCTGTTTGACATGCAATCATTTGGTGAAAGAGTGAAAGTTAGGGATGTTCATTTATTCCCTGGAAACCTATCCCGAACAGAGCGGAGAATCTCCAATTAGACGGAGAATGAAAGAGGAAGCAAGGATAATTTTTTTTTCTGTTGGCTAAACGGGGACGGGAACAGTGATTATATTCCCCGTCCTCATCCCGATAAATATATTATATAATTATATTTATATAATAATAATTACTCATCATCATCATCATCTATACATTTTACAAAAATTGTGGAATAAAAAGTTAGTTATTTTCTAAATTTCATTTCAACATTTTTGTACATTAATACATTTCTAAATTGTTTTAACATCTAAGACTTTCTACTTTAATCCATAAATGTTGTAGTATTTAAATAGAAAGTTTGACTATGATATTATAATATTTAAATTTTAACTTTTAAAAATTATATTTTTACACATATAATAGTATTATTTTTATACTATTTTCTTTGAATGGAAAATTTATTGGAAATAACTTATTTAATATATATAATTTTATTTGGTTGAGTATAAACAAAATTGCTAAAAAAGAGTATATTAAAAAAAACAAATGGGGAAATTTTTCTCACGGGGAATCTAATCCCTGCGAATTTTCCAGGGAAAATTTTGTGAAATAAGGGGGGTGGGGATAGGGACGGGGAAGCTTTTCCCGTCCTCGTCCCGTGACATCTCTAATGGAACTCAACCTTTTAGATATATCAATCAAAGTTCTTTATTATTATTATTATTTGCTTTATTTATGTGACATTCTTTTCCGTCTTTGTTTTATCTTAGTTTTGGGAAGAAACCGCACTTCTTTATAATATAATAATATTTCATTTAAAGAACAATATTTATGTGCCCTTTGAGTTTGAGTTGTGCTCTTTCTAATCATATTCTTAAAAAAATTTTAAAATAGTTTTTTTTTATTTAAAAAAATTGTAAGATAATAACTTGTGAGTGAGTTACATAAAAATAGATATCGTCCAATTATACCGAAAATTTTCACATCTAAATTTATTGCTAATCAAAATCAATGTACACATGCATCAACCATAGTCCACAAAAAGCAACCATTCAACCAAAAAAACAAAGAGCTTGTTAAAGTTCCCTAACTTAATTATAATTAAACACCTTTGTAACTATTTTTTTAACTACAACATATATTATTTGCATTTTTATTTGGTCGGTTGTCGATCTGTTAGAATAAAAAACATTAAGTGATTGCTTGTCAAGTGGGTGCGATTGCTTTTGTTAATTGCGATCGTTCATATACTTTTATTGTCCACTCTCTAACACGAATTGTGCCAAGTGGGTGCGATTGCTTTTTGTGGTTTTTTTATTTTCCATGTTGGGTATAATATGGTCTTAGCAAGTACTTTACTTCTTGTTACTTTCTAGTTTGTGATTTTAAAAAAAAAAAAAAAAGAAAAAAAATACATTATCTTAAAAATGTGTCTACAATTTTTGCAAATATAAACTTCCTTAATTCCATTTTCACTTCTAAATATTTTTAAATACTTTTTTATATTTAAAAAGGCCCAATCTATGGTGGGCAGAGTAGCATTATAGTATAGTTTTGTTTAAATAAAAAGAGAACTTTATACTTACGTGGACACCTTGTGATTAATTTTCCATTAATTAAGGCAAACAATGAGCTAATGATTTCAATGATTCCTGTTTTCCTGTGGGCTTACTTTGAGTTGACTGACGGTTAAACCCTTGGTCAAACTGTTGTTGCATTAATTCTAAATTAACATTTTTTTAAAAAAAAATGAAGTTAAGCGCGTTTCATATTAAGACAACCTTAATCACGGTTTATGATACGTATTAGGCTTTGTTGGACGTTTATAATTAACTAATTATATGAGATAAAGACATTCCAAAGTTCTCTAATTAATTAAATTGAGATCACAGCCAATGAATCCAAATTCATGTGACTAATACAACTTTGCTTTCATAGTGTCCTCCACGTATATTATTCAAATGTTAAACATACCATTAATCATCCTGATGTGAATATTTTAATTTTTAATTTGGTAATATTTTCATTCTATAATTAAGTTAATATCTATAAACAAATCACCCAAAATAAATGCAACTCTTTAAATGAAAAGAAAAAAAAAAAAACTTTTTCCCCATAAAACCCGATATCGGAAATACTAAATAAAAAATATTACTATATAATTATTATTTTTATTTGATACATAATAACAATAATTTTATTTAATGATTCTTGTTTTTACTATATCACTTCTACTCAACCTTTCAATTATAAAAAATTGTGAACGATTAAATATTCCATTACAAATGTTCCTTTATGTCATCTTATTATTCGAGCATAATTCATATTTTCGAACTTCAGTTTTCATTCTTACATATGGACATATTGTTATACATTTATTATCCTTCATATAATTCCTCTATCCTATGACTAAACTATATTGTTTTTTTATTAATGTAAAACAAGTAAATGATTAATTAATTATTGGGTGAAAATTTAACTTTCAAAACAAGAGGGAACCAACCTTTTGGTTGGAGAATCCCACATTAAAAAATTTGGTATTGGAAGTCTCCTTTATGTACTTCAATCTTGAGCTTTGGGTTTGGATTCCAAGAGGTACCCATGTTCTGGATGGAGTGAGAAAATAGACCAATGTGGATTCAATGGATGTGCACACGAGCGTTGCCGTCCGTCTTTCATCACACACATTCTAAGGTTCACCGCTTTTTTCGCTCCCTACCCTTCCACATTGAAGGCCTATAAAAGGCGTGACCTTCAGCAGTTCGAAAACACAATTCATTCTTCACTTCATTTCATTTTCCTCTCCGACTATTTTTAGACCTACTTGCACACTTAGGCAGAGCCATGAAATGTCTTAAAGAGAGCGAACTCTACGTCTTAGTCTATAACAAGTTTCTGTTTTGCAAGTTTTACTCTTTGCTTAACCACCGTGATTTGACCGTTTACTATTCTTCGTTCTGAGGGTCCCGTCGTTTCCAATAAATTTGTTAGAAGATTAAATTGGTAGTCCATCCTAATGCCTTACAAGGAAACAACCATACTGTTCTAATACTATTTTGGGAAGAAAAAATTAGTTTTTTTTTTCTTTTTTGTATATAAGCATATTTTATTGAAGATTTGGTGATATTAAAATGGTATGAGATTAGGTTTATAAATAATCATCTCATGCTAAAAAAATCTCACTTTATGAAAAGAAAGTTTTATTATTTATTTTTGGGAACAAGAAAATTATTCCAGGGACGATCAGTAGGCACTGTATTCATTGAACTTTACGAAATGAGACGGAAAAAAACTATAATTATATTAAAGCCTCTTTATCGTGTATTGCTATGTGAAACAAAAAGCTAGGGAGGGGCAAAAAAGAAAAAGCAAGAAGTTAATGATTCAGTGATGCTCATGGTAGCCATGTGGATTATTACGTTGATGACAGCACATTATTAATATTTCTACGTACGTCCTTTCATGCCCAAAATCGAATATTTATTTGTCCAACTATAACTATTCTTCAATATGTAAATTCCACGTCAATTTTATATAATAATTGCCACTAATACAGTATTCTTAAAAATTTAAACAGAAAATATATTGCTATTTTCCTAGCTAAGATAAAAATATATAAAATTGACTTCATAGTTTCAAACTTATAATTATAATTATAATATATATTATGAAATGCATTATAAATGATATAATATTATAAAATTATAATTATTCATTTTTAATATAAAATATGTTCATAAATTTATCAATAATAGTTTATAATATTTAGAGAGCAACTACAACTAATTTTATGATTTATAAATATTGTATCAAACACATCAAAAATAAATATTTAAATTAGCTTTCAAATTCTGAAACTACTACCAAACATGTATATATATGTATATATATGAAATATAACTTTATTTTCATTTAATCTCTTGTTTTTTTTTTAAATTTTTTATTTTCAATTACCTACTAAGCAAGCCCTAAACATCCTACGTCTGAAAGATACATAATTTACTTCTAATTATTATTTGTTTTTTGGAGATTGAATTCTAAAATTTATCTAATATACCGTATCAAAACTAATGAAATTCAGACAAGTATTCGGTAAAAGAAAAAAAAATCAACCTAAAAATGGTGAACCCAAAAGAGAGTGAGACAATACTCTTTTGAAGGACATGTTAAGGATCCGGGCAATTGAAAAGAATGAAAGACCATATAAATGAATACACATTTTCTTTCCTTTTCTTTTTACACAAAAATATATATCTTAACATTAATAAGAGGCAATATTCTTACTTCATTCGCTTAGAATGGAGATGTGACTATATATGTAACGCTATAGATCCAAGATTCGAAATTTCCAGGAGATCACCCAACATAGGATTGCTCAAGGTTAAACACTCTTAACTTTGAAGTTTATATGATTGATCCAACGAAAAGAAATGTGCACCTTATTGATATAGATAATAATTTTCAATTCTTTTGAGTATTTTTTAACCATATTTTCATATCTTTATCACAATTTGGTGATATATGGTTGAAAATAAAATAAGGAAGGAGGAAGGGAATGGGTTGAGTTTATGGGAGAAATAGTGTAGGACCTGAGTGACACGTTTGGGATTGGATCAAGTTTCAGGTTCCATGATTATTTTTTTTTTTTTAAGTTATTTATTTATTTAATGCTGTCTTGAAGTGTGATTCTTTCGGAATGTCCAAATCGCATCATCAAATAATTCCACTTAAATTATATAGTATTAAACTCCATCATCCACTTGAAGAATGCAAACTAAAAGCAACTCCCTATATTCTCAACAATATTGTCGTCTAATTTCGTGTCGTTTTTTTGAAGAAATTAAACTTTGTTTTAATTTCCTACGTTATTCAATCACAATGTCTACCACTGTCGTTGTTTCTTCTGCTTTATGATTATTATTCATTATTACTTCATGTCTCGTGCAACGCAAATATACCTAATAGAATTTTAAATTTTGAAATTTAAATTACGACTAAGAGTTTTTTTTTAAAAAAAATACTCCTATCCTTTTAAAAGTGGCCCGACTGTTAACATTTTATAAAAGTGACTTTTAAAATGAGAATTTAAAAATATAAATTTAAAAATAAGGGATTAAAAAAAAAACATAGTTATTAAAAAATGTGTTTGATAGGATATTGAAAAATTGAATTCTAATTTAAACCCTTGTTTAAAATTTGTTTGATACTAAATATTTATAAATCATAAAACCTCTATTATTAATTTATTTATGAATATGATTTAGGTTAAAAATTTATATAATTATTATTTTATAATATTATATAATTTACAATACATTAATTTATATATTTTTTAAAAATATAAATTGTGTTTATAACATGACATATTGTATTTTTAAATATTTTTAACTCTATTTTATATAATTATGCAGTTTGAGATTTTAAAATTCAAAATTTGTATACAATGAAAAAGCATAGAAATGTTGTTTTTAGATTTTGTATTGTTTGGATCACAAAATTCGATGATAGTTTTTAGAAACAAAATCTAAGTTGTCTATCAAACACATATTCGCCGAACTCAGTGAATTTGGAAACATAGATTATAATATGAAATCTCTACCAGGAATCTGTTTGGATCGCATATATTGTTTCATGGGTATGAATATTAGATGTCGGGATTTTAAATATTTGGGATAATTAATGTTCGTGTTTGGATTTGCAGGATAATTAATGTTCGTGTTTGGATTTGCAGGATAATTAATGTCTAGAAGTTAAATGAATGTGTTTGATTTTACCAATTTTGTATACAAAAACTAAAACTAAATAATTATTTAATCAAATGTAAAAAGAACAACTAATATAATCATAGGTAAAAACTATTTAATATATTATTATATTGATGAATTATCTAATCATTTAAAATATCAATAAATGAA
Organism: Benincasa hispida; assembly: GCF_027475165.1. Classification (NCBI taxonomy): domain Eukaryota; kingdom Viridiplantae; phylum Streptophyta; class Magnoliopsida; order Cucurbitales; family Cucurbitaceae; genus Benincasa; species Benincasa hispida. The sequence goes on along the minus strand of NC_143480.1, from coordinate 14,071,491 downwards.
TATTTTTCAACTAAATATTATTTAAATTATTTTATTTAATTAATAAAAGTAATTAAATAAATACTAATTATTTAGAATATTAATAATTAATAATAAAATTCTATATTAAATAGTTAAGAATAATAATGATAAATGTAATAGTTCAAAATTTATTAATTCTAAATAATATATTTACATTTACTAATTAATTAACATTAATAGAAACAATTAATTGATAATAATTTATTAATTAATCAAATTTTATACATCTTCAAGATATAAAAATTCACAAATATGGAGGGTATTAAAAAATCCACACTAAAAGTTTACTTGAAATCTCATAGACTAAAATCGAACGAAAAATTGAAAGGTTAATAAAAATCTAATAATAATAATAATAATAATAATAATAATAATAATAATAAATAAAAAAATAAAAAATAAAAAATAAAAGGTTATTTGAGTGGGTATTTGCTGGGTTGGTTTCTGTTGGGTCTTGGAGAAAATGATTTTCCATCTGAATCAACTCTGCTTCACCCATTGCTGCACATGACATGTTCTACTCCTTTAAAACACAATTCTATGTAGCCCTCTTTTCTCTAAATCCCTTTGCAATTTGCAATATAATAATATACCAATTCTTATTCACATACATATATTTCTTTCCTAGATTCCCAACACTTTTTCCTTTTATGAAATGATTGCCATCCAATTTTTATTCATATACGTGCTCATTTTATTTATAAACTTTAAATTTCATCAAATTATACGAATTTTGTCAAAATAAGCTTAGTTCAGTAATATTGACGTATACTCATCTTCAAAAGAAAAAGAAGTTAAAACTTGATATATATTAACTCATTATATGAAATGAAGATTTGATTGGTATTTGATTGTACTATTCTTTCAAAAACCTAGTATTGAACAAAGATGCCTTAAATTTGATGGGATTTTATTTAAAGGAAAAAAAAAGGAAGAATAATGTTGTATGATTACAATTATATATTATTGATTATAGCCTTGCAAATTGGGGGTGCGCTTTGTTGTCGGCGATATTATTATACCACTTTAGTTATAATTATAAACACATTCATGCACTTCAAAATTAAATAAAATCAATTTGGTACCGATAATACCAAAAAAATAAACAATTTAAAAGCAACTCCAACTTATGTATAATTATAATTATTATTATTACTTTAAAATATAAATATATAAATAAATAAATAACCAACTTGTGCTTTCTTTTAATCATATTATTAAGTTTTCATCCTTTTGTCAATATATCCATCGATATTTTTATAATTCTATAGGTTTGATATCTATATGAAATGTGCATCAATATTTTTATTATATTATAGATAATCTATGAAACATAATAAATATGCAACAAAATGACACTAATCTTAAATATAATTAACTTGTTTAAATAATATATAAATATTTATTTACAATTTAAATTTATTTTTTGAATTGTTTTCTTTTGTGATTATGGAAAATTGTTTAAAATGTCAAACTCTGGAAAATATTTTCAAATATAGTAAAATATCGCGATCTATTAATAATAGACGCTGATAGACATTTATCAATCATAAACATTGATAGACAGAGTGTCTTTTAATAATAGACATAGACATTTTGCTGCATTTGTAAATATTTTGATTCATTTTTTCTATATTTGACATCAACCCTATAATTATTCTAGATATATCTGTTGACATTTATATCTTATCGATATTTTTCATCGATATTTCCATAAATTTAAGATCTTGATATTTTCTTTGAAGTTGATATTTTAAACTTTGTTTTTAAATGTCATAATAATGCGTTGAATAATAAATGAGGATAGTACGTACTATGAAAATACTATTTTTTTTTTTTGTAATATTGTTTCCTTTGGGCTCTCGATTCTTCTCTTAGTACATTTTGCCTAATTTACCCCCACATATTTTAATTAACAATCACTCTCTTCCAGCAATCACCATCATCCTTATTTAATTTACCAGTTATATTACGTTATATACAAAAACAATTCATACTCACTAATCAAGTAATGTCAAAGTAAACATAATTTAGTAGTAGATCGAAAATTTCCTATTCCATTTGCTCTACTTTTTTTTTTCAAAAATCAATTATCATAATTATTGTTTGTAAATATGTTATGAAAAAAACTATTTAAATTATGAAATGTTAAAACTAAATAGGTCTCTCTCAAAGTCTATACGAGCATAGCTAATTAATAGACCGGACATGTTTTATTATCTCAAAGATTAATTATTCAATCTCATTTATACATGTTTTGTTCGGTAATCATATAATTTTTTAAAATCAAACTTATAAACAATTAAACATGATCATTTTCGTGCATTATTCTATATATTTTGTTGTTTATATTTTAAGAGTGTTTCAAAATAAAAATCAAAATTTGAAAACTAAAAAAATAAATAAATAAATAAAAGAAAACTGGCTAAAAATTCATATGTTTATTTAAGAAATATGAAAATAATGAATAAGAAAATGTGAGAAAACAAGCATAATTTTCAAAAACAAAAAACGAAAAACTAAAAGGTTAGAAATAGGAACACAGTGGTTGAACACCAAATATTTAGAGGAAATTAAGAAGACACGGAGGTGTTGTAGTGGGAATTTAAACTTTTTGACCTTATGGCTTGTTTGGAACCTCATAATTTTGAGGAATTTCAATTTATAATGGATTACAAATGAATTACATTGTTTGGTACTGTAGAAATTAAAATTCGAAGGGATTTTAAATTATATTTTACTTAAAAAAAAAAAAAATCTAACTAACATGCTCAAATTTTGTAGGATTTCATAGGATTTGAAAGTAAATTACTTAATTAATCAATTCTATTTTTCAATTAACACATCACAGTGAAAAGCCTATATTAGTAAATCCATAACTTTCTTTTCTTTTTTCGTTACCACCCAAACACAAAATTTTAAATACATTCATTTAAAATCTATCTCGTTCTAGACAAAGTAATTGATTTAAAATCATTTTTCGGATTTCAAATCATAGGATTTAAAACCATTTCTTAAACTTTCTTGAATCAAACGAAAGGTTAATTTATGAGTATAGCAGTATACCTTAACCATTTGTTTTATGTTCAGGTTGACAATTTGCACGTTCTAAATTATCATAAAACTTCAAATGATTAATTAAAAAAAAGTTTACTTTTTTGTAGATTACTTTTCGTTTAGAAAAAATATACCTTTTTATCCTTAGTATAATTTTCATCAATGAATTATTAAGGTTCAATATTTTACATTTTTCATCCACAAATTTTATTTTTAGTTTTCTTGTAGTAGTTAAATTTTATAATTTTATAATTGTATCTCATAAATTTTGAATTTTCGTGTACATTTAGTTAGTTTCAAGTTTTTATACTTTTAGCTCGAGTTTTTGCTAATACTCATATTCTCAATTAATTAATTTAAAATAATTGTAATATAAAATTTTATAAAGTAATTAGTATATAATTTTAAAAAAATAATTATAATATAATTTTTAAATAAATTTAATATAACATTTAAAAATAACTTTAATATATATTTTTAAATAATTACAATACAAAATGTGTAACTAAATTTAATTGTGACCAAATAATTAGTGGTAACTAATTTAATTTTATTTAACGCAAATGATCAAACATAAGTAAGTAAAACCAAATGAAAAGTAAACTCTAACCATTTAAAATTTAGAGTAAATAAAAATTGAACTAAAAAAATATTTTTCCCAATAAGTACTGGTAAATAATCCAGCATGTTCGATAGGGCTCTGCACCCAAAGAAAAATAAAGGAGTAGGGAAAAAAAAAAGTTTGGAAATTGGGATTCAGAGAAAAATAAAACAGCAAAATCAAGATTCCCAGTTGGGCGATCACTCGACCTTAGATTGTGTGGGACCTCTCATAAACTTTTTTTTTTCCTTTCAGATAAAATATTTTATAGTATTATATTAAATTATATATATTTTTAAAATATTATTTTGGTCTCTATATTTTTTTACTTTTATTCATTTTGATCTCTATACTTTTAAAATATTCATTTTGGTCCTTCTACTTTCAACTTTAGTTCGTGTTAGTCTCTGTATTTTAAAAATTTTCAATTTGGTATTTGTACTCTCAACTTTGACTCATTTATTTTTTGATAAATCAATTTTAATTCATTTTGATTCTTGAACTTTAAAAATAAAGTAAAAATAAAAATAAAAAGATTAAAAATAGTTATTTTTTTAAGTACAAGAACCAAAGTGAGTATTTTAAAAATATATAAACTAAAATAAACCAAAATCGAAAGTAAAGCGATTAATATGAATATTTTGAAAATATAGAAATTAAAAAAAAAAAGGACAAATACCAAAATATTATTTAGAAATTGCTGTTAAAAAAAATAAAATGCGAGTTGGATTGGAAGGGGATGGATAATTTAATTTTAACCCAACCACATGTAATTGTAAGGCGGTCACGTGCCGACACAATCTGAATTTCTGAAACTATGATGAATGGCCTATCCTTCCTCTCTCTCACTCTCTCTTTCCATTATAATAATTTATTTCGTCATTCCAAAAATAACATTTTAAATATATATTACAATAAGGTTAAATTTCAGACAGAATAAATGCATTTTCCTCTCCATGCTTTTCAAATTTACTTCTAATATATATTGGATATTTTAAATTATCAATGTTCTAATAGCTTACTGTTTAATTTTGTCATGACTTGTGGGGGAAGAAACAAAATTTATTTTATTTTTTCTAAAAGTGTTTACAAATCTAACCATAATTTTCTAAATTTATAAATATAACAAAACTTTTTAATTCTGATCTCATATTTTTATTATTTCAGTTTTTTCTTCTGATGTATCGTAGGGTTCTTCTCCTATAATTACAAAAGGAAGCAAATCTTTATTTTTTTCTATATAAAAAAAAATTGTCATGTAGCAATTTGTGATTGAATATTTGAGTAGACTACACAAAGATAGATGTCGAGATGTGTTTAAGTATTTTTCTATATAATATACTTTATATTTGATTTATCAATTAACAAATATGTTTTATATATACCATTTGTATTATTCTGTTAAGACTAATCATCTTCTATGTATTTATTATGAGTCGTTTGGTAATCATTTAATTTTTTATTTTTGAAAATTAAGCTTATGTCATTCACATTTCTTATAATGATTTGCATATTTCTTTAAGTATAATGGTTGAATTCTTAACTAAATTCCAAAAACAAAAATAACTATTTGAATACTACTTTGTTTAGTTCTCAAAATTGGACTTGATTTTTTAAATCATTGGTGGAAAGTAGATAACAAAAAATAAATTTGAAGGTGGAAGTAGTGTTAATTTTAAAAAATATAGACAAAAATAAAATAGTTACCAAACAAGACCTAAACTAGTGTATTAGTTTTTTGTTGTGGAAAATTGGTTAAAGGCTTTTTCTACCTTATCAAAGTAAGCTTAGTTCAACAGTAATTGAAATAGAGATCAGAGGTTCAATCCTCAATTCTCAATTCTCAATTTCTATCATTATTATACTAGAAAAAGGCCTTTACTAGCCGTTAATTACAATGACGTACGGAATGAGTAATTATAGTTACGAATCAATATTAATAATAGTAGTTAAGATTACCACTCTTTATGGGTTTTAATCATATATAAAAAAAATATTTAAACTTAAGAAAAATATGAGATGCCATTGTATCTTCCCAATGGCCAATTGCATTGGTATAATTTGATAGAGGCCCCCTTGAAAGTAGATGGTGATATTATATTGCTTAGAAAACTAAAATGAATCAGTAATTGGAGTATAAGGAAAGTTAGAAGAAGAAAGAAAAGACAGGTGATTCCATTGGGTGTGAACCTGAAGTGACACTAAATTTTATTTATTGATTCCTTTTTTTATTTTTCCAGGTTGGTTCTCTTCTTGTCCTCCACAGCTTTCCATGGATTCTTCTCAAAAAAATCTGGTCAAAAAACCATCTTTTCTCTCTACTTCATCTGACACCTATTGTCTTTGCTCTTCTTCGGTCAAACGTCAAAGTTGAGATATTTTGGAGCATTGAGATAGTTATTAAAGTTAATTAGTTTACAAGTGATAATAGTATGTACGTTATAATAGTCCGTGTTTAGGGAATGGAGTAAATTATTTTAGTATAGAAAGGATAGTCTATTATAGTTAATTGTAGATTATAATAGTTGAAAATACTAATTATTATAATTGGAGTGTCAGACCTAGAGTGAATTATTTGAAGTTTGGGTGCCTAACTTTCTCTTATGGTTTAAAAATTACTTGTACACTTTCAAAATCACAATTATAGTAAAATTTGATTAAAATGTTAACTGAATGTTGGATTTACATAAAACAGTATCGTAATAATTTAGAAATAAAATTTACAAAAGTAAATTTAAAACACTAGTTTGAGCACAAAGTTAAGTGGCACTTTTTGTAATTTAGAAAAAAAGAAAGAAAGAAAGAAAGAAAGAAAAAGGTTATGCAAAGATAATTGACAGGAAATAATGTATGATATATTAATAATAATTACAATGAATTACCGAAGTGCAGATTGCAAAGTAATTCTGTTTGTAGGTGGAAGGAAGAAAAAAGGGACAGTTTAATAGGGAAAAAGAGATTATATATATTTATGAAAACATAAAGTGATGGAACAGTGGGGCAGTACAGATTAATGACAGTATGGGAATGGACCAGAATGAGCAAAGATGAAAAATATTTATTCAATAAATTAAAGTGGACATTGATATTAAATATTTTTAACATCTTTTATAAAATATTGTAAAATTTAAATAGTGGCATATCTAGTTCAATTTAAGTAGGATTATTGATAACGGTATTCATAATTCATAATTCATAATTTAGTTTCGGAGTAAAAACAACTTAATTATTAATCTAAATAAATTTTAGGTTAAAAATCACTTTTAATCTTTCAACTTTCATTAAAGTAATAATTTACTCCCTAATTTTTTGTTAGTAACGATTTAGTCCCTGTATTTTTAAATTTAGAACGATTTAATCCTTAAACTTTGATAAGTAATACTTTAATTCCTATACTTCACAATTTGTAAGGAATAGCCTTTATGTAAAAAATATTTTTAAAATTTAATAAAATTTTTTATATATGTAGATTGTTAAATTGATCGAAAATTAGATTTATTTATTTACAAACTATAAAAACTAGGTGTTACATCATAAAACTGAACACTGAATTTTAAAGAGATTTTCCATAATAAAGACTAAATTATTACCATTTTCAAAATATAGTTATTAACTTGTTGCTTATTAAAGTTTAAGAACTAAACTATTACAAATTTGAAAGCATAAGACTAATCATTATCAACAAAGATTTACGGACTAAATTATTACTTATTGAAAGTTTAGGAAAATCTAAAATTTATAAATTTCATGACTTATAGAAATATCTATAGATAAAAATATTTTATTAGTATATTCGTAAAATTGAAATTTTGATATCATCCCCATTGATATAATCCTTTGTTTTGAGGATAACTTTTCCTCCTCCTCAATCTCCACCCCCACCCACAACTGGAAGAATCAAATTTTTTTTTTCCTTTTATATTTTAAATATCAGATTAAAAGCATTTGGAAGCAATAAAATTGAAATCCAAGATGGGTATTTCTCTTTTATCAACTAAAGTCATGTTTTGAGATTATGTTTGTGAGCATAAAAAGCAATTCTGTGATAATTTTAATTGTTATTTATTAATATACTAAAAGTTAATAAAAAGTTAGTTTTTAATTTATTTTAAGGTGCAAAAGTGGATGGATAACCATTTTTAAATTTTTAGATCTAGGGTATGTTTGAAATACTTTTTTAAATATTTAATTTAAAAAATAAATCATTTGAAAAGAAATGAGAGTATTTGACAACTACTTAAAAGAGTTTTTCAAATATATTTTAATCAAATTTATAAAAAAATATTTAAATAAAAATCATTTTTTTGAAAATCATTTTTTTTTCCAATCAATTCAAACCGACTCTTAGTTTTCTTAAGAAATCTTTCTTTTTCGCCAACTGTTTGTAAATCTCAAATTCATCGATCCATATTAATATACTTTTTTACCATCATATATATATATATATATAATTTTGATTGATTCAATTTTTTATATTAACTATTTTCTTAAACTTTTGTTTTAAAAAGTGTCAGTTAAACAAAATTGGTTGCAATTTTTCTTTCAAAACAGATTATTGAAATTTTTATCCAATTATATTATAAGAAATTATAAAATAAAATATCAACAGGAAATTTTTGTCAAAAAAGAAAAATCAACAGGAAAATAATAAGTCTAATATGTTCCATATAACTAAACCACACAAATTAAATATTAATTTAGCAAACACAATTAACTATTTTTTTAAAATTTAACATTAAAATTTAACCAACATTATTTTATGTTTTAAAACCACAACAATCTTAAACTAGATCTAAATCATGATTGTCGTTCCATTGTTCGCAGCCTAGAATCACATTCTACGTCTTTTAATCACCTTTCCCCCTCCAACAATTAGAAGCAGAATTTGTTCCAATTCCCACTTGAATTACCACCAACTGCAATTAATATTATTAAACCTAATATTTTACATCTTCTTTCTTCTGATTAACCACGTTTTTCTTCTATTATATGTTTTTTTAAGATCAATGTTTTTTTTTAATATTATATTGCTATATCTTAAATGATACTACACTATACTATATAGCCTATAGATTTAATTGGAGGAAAATGGATTATGTAACATGGTGTGTGGATTCCATTCCATTATCATGATGATATTTATGTACAAAATTTAAGCTAAATTTATTTGGGTACTCAAGCATTTGAAAATTATTGATTTGATAATGGGAATGGTATATGCCATGTCTTAAAAATAAATTGTGATTACTAAATTACATGCTTTGAATCAAGTTATAGAAACTTTATTCAAGATTTAGATCATGGTAAGTAGATGATCTTATTTAAAATATACGCAATCAACCAAGAGATTAGGTTCCAATCTTGTTTCATTCCTAATATTGTATTTGAATTTAATAATAAAAAGATAGATGATAAGTAGTGGTATTTAAAAGTCGTCGAAAAGTTTTAATTGACTTAACTTCGAGTTTGGATTTGGATGTAATTATTTATATATGTATGAATGATTTTAGAGAATATTTTTTTAAAAGTATTTTAAGATTTGGAATCAGAATCAACAAAGATTTGTTGTGTATTGTGAGGTGTATGGTTGATAAAATGTTGGAATTTTTTTTAATACAGAACTATGTTGGGTAAAGATGGCAAAAATGGAAAAGACAAATTTGCAAAATTTATGGATGAGAGTTTTGTTGAACATGTTTGAGATATCTAACAAGTTTCACATTTTTCCATTTAAAGGTAAAAGAGGTTAAAAAATAAATTTGGTTCCAAGTAATAAATTACCTTCTATGATTTAAAAGTTAAAATGCAGCTCTATGAGATGATAAATTGTCATGAATAGATTATTTACGAGAGTTTTATTAAACTATAGATAATATTAATAAGTTCTACAAAGCTATAAGATTAAAATTCTTAACTTAAACAATAAAAACGAAAATTTAACTTTATATGACTAAATATTTAATTCAGCCTAAAAAAAAGCCACCAAAACTTCTCAAATCTCTTAACCAACGGCTTTACCATCAACGGAAAGCCCAATTTGTGCTTCTTAGTCCAACACACATGGATGGGCCAAAATAATTGAAATGGGCCTGATACTGTCGTCGGACAATTTGGGCCATCTCAAGGCCATCAAATTTTATTTCTATTTCGGGTTAACAAGAAGAAGAATAGATTTTAACTTTTCTTTTATAAAAATAACAAATCAATATTTCATTTGTAAAAATGGCGAAGTAAAAATAAATGAATTTATAAAAGTCTAAACTACCCCAACCATGAGATTGCAATTGACTTATTAAAAAATACTCGTAATTACAGTGTAATTAAAACAAATATCTAGAGACTATTGGTTTGCTAGACTCTGAGCACCACACTAACCTCTCCTCCAAACTAAGTTGCCGCCATTTTTCTCTTTGAAATCAGCTCCACCACCAACCGTGGCGACACCTTCGACTTCAATTATGTCTTCATCTCTTGCTCTGTAGGGCGTGGCTCCTTCTCCTTCCATAAATACTTCACCACTAGCTTCGATTTCGGCTCCTTCTCCATCGACCTCATTTATTGCTACTTCGGAACCACTAGTGATAACTCCAATTCCATCTTCTTCTATCTCAACTCCTCCGACAAAGGCTCCATTGCCGACCTCAATCCCTAACAACGGTGCTGTCGTGAATAGAATCACTGTCTTTGAATCTATCATTACAACCATAATTTTCTTCACTTTACTACTTTAAATGTTGGTATGTCTTCACTCTTCACTCTAAAATTTTCAAACTAATTAAAAAAATCTGATATTTGATTGTATAAATTTTGCAAACTAATTAAAAAATCAAAATGCAAAAACATAAAATAAGTTGAAAAATAATTTTTAAAAAATCAAAACAAATAAATAAAATGATATCTGAAAAAAATTGATTTAATTTTGATATTTGAAAAAAAAAATAACAATATAATTTTATTATTTAAAATAGGGGAGATATTTTAGGAAAAAATAAAGATGTACAATAAAAGAAACCTGCAAAGAAAAAAATTAGTTACATTGTAACTCGGATGAGGGTTTTGTAGTCATAAAATATCTCATGAAAGTTTTTTGTAATACTTCCAATGAGATATTTCTGTGACCTACAAATACACTGTAATTAATCTCCAAATTACACCCAACAAATACACTAAACTTAAAAACAAATATACTTCAATTGAAAATCAATTAACCAAACCATCTAAATCGCTTTTGAACTTCCCAAAATTTTGTAACAATACTTTTTATTGTTCTAGACCCAAATTATCAATTTAAAAAGTGAGGACTGGATTGATAAAAACTTTAACTAAATAATTGCATTCATTAAGAAAGAAACCAATTTAGATTTGAGTATGAAAATCCCAATTAAAAATCCTCAATTGAAATTACTAACCAATTATAGTGTGGTGTTGATGTCAATGATGGAGATATCATGAACAGAAGAGAAACAAACAATATTCGACACTACATCCTTCCTTGATCGAATTTGTCACGGTGGATTTAAGACCTCCAAAGTAAACTCGTTAATACCAACATCGTCCATATGCTTAGCCTACCTTTCCACAATAGTTCGATAGGAATCACTCCGGAAGAGAAAAGACTTTGTGACTTGAACTTTTGGTCGATGGTCGATTAAGTCAAGCCTTTCATCTATGTACTAGTGGATTTGATCAATTAAGTCAAGCATCCAAAGTAGACTTGTGGTTGATTGAGAAAAAAAAAATAAAATCAGTAAAAAAAAAAAGATGAAAATTGAAAAATTAGATAAAATAAAATTTGAAATTGAAGATAAAATCAAATATAATAATTGAAAAAACATCACATTCGATTTTTAAAATTTGAAAAGTGTAGGGAGATAATTTCGAGATTCATGCTAAAAAATCTGCAAATGGTAGAATTAGTTGTAATGTAACTTAAAACCAGATGAAAGCATTTTAGGGTTAAAGAAAAGTAGGAACACATGTGAGAGTGTATTTGCTATAAATTTGATAAAATTTCTGTTTTGCTATTCTTCCCAACGGATTTTTTAAAACAAAAAATAATATTAAAATTCTAAAATAAGACTAATTAATGAAAATGAGATGTTTTCTGACATTTCATAAAACAAGTTTATAATAAAGATAATCATAAAAACAATTAAAAAAAACATATGGTTTAGTTATGATAATAAAAAATCTAATATAAATATAAAAAGTTAGTTAGAAAAACTAATATAATATAAGATTTGAAAATCCAAAATAAGATAATCATAGAAATAATTTAAAAACATATGATTTAATTAGATTAAGAGAGAGCATAATATAAATATAAAAAGTCCGTTTAGGTAAGGATTTAGAAAATTTCAAAACAATTTTTAAGATAGAAGATCGTTGAGATACAAATTTCAATTGTTTTAAAATTAAATTATAAATTTTATGTCAGATTTTTCTCATGGAAATAGGCACTTAGTTTCTGGTAAAAATCTCAAAGGAAAATAGAGTCCATATTATAAATTTGATAAATTAATTACAACGTAATTAAAAAAAGATGCATAATTAATTATAGTGTTGTTAAAAAGGTTGGTGAGAGTATTTTAAGATTAACGAAAAATCGACCCACATGTGAGACACACAGTTTACTATATTTTAAAAGAATTTTGTGGTTTGTTGTTTCTCGAAATGATAGTATAATTACGGTTATTTACCTGAATATTCCTTTATTTCTTTTGCTTAGAAGTTGGGATATCTTACTGTAATCTTTTACTTGGGCTCGGTTGTCTATTTTTTCAAAACCCATGTTTAAATTTAGCTATTTGTCTAGTTAACTCTTTCTTTTAACACCAATTAAGCAATAATTTTCTTTTTTTAAAAAAATTAAGTCATGATTAATTGTTAAATTTTATTTAAACTTGATATCATTAATGTGACTTATGTGCATTATTGTTATTTTATCTTTTAGCTTATCATTTTATTAGGCCAATTAAGTAAAAGATAATTCTTTAATTAAATATCATGATGAGAGTTGTCTGTATAATAAAACCTCAGAGATTGGTCATCTCTCTCCTAGTGGTTCTTTTTGTAACGACCCGACTTTCTAGGACTTGTACTAGACCTTTACTACATGCATGCATACATCTTAGACGACTCTTTTTATAATTTGACTAAAATCAAATAAATTTTATAAAATAAATAATTTTTTAAATCTATATAACTGAAAATCTTTGATCAGAGTACTCTTAAAAAAATATAAAGCAATACTGAAAATTTTTATCTAAAACATCCAACAGTGCTAAAATTAAAAGTTTTTGAATTCAATGGCAAAACTGAGATTTAAAACATGAAAACATGGAAACATGAGTGGAAGCATCTGACTAGTCCCAATGACACGATCACGGATTCCTCCTGTCATTTGCTGATGTGTCTTTACCCCTACCTGAAAATTGTAACATAATAAAGAATGAGTAAAAATACTCAGTAAGTAACCTCCTTATTGGGGTTAGTCTATGCATACATATCTGCAATGCATGCATATTAGTGGGACAAGTATACGAAATTCATCAAAAAAAAAAAAAAAAAAAAAATCATGAACACCTGGAAACATAAAAACATATATGGTCCTCAAGCGAACAATTAAACCCATTCTTGTTGGGGTTGATACCCTAAATCTCGTAGGATCCTGTAGTTTGTAAACATTGTATGAACAAACTCATTTTGTATTTAATAAAATATATAATATTTTATTGATTGTCTATAAAATATGTGATATTTTAATTGCATTAACTACAAACCAATAAACTAACATCCAAGGTTATCTTTGTAACTTAAACATGTATGTGGCGACATATGGGTGGATCATATTTAAGTGATAACCTAAATGGTCTGTAGTAGATGGATAAGGCTGAGTGGTACCTTATCCTGTGACACTACGAGTATGACCCGCTTTGTAGGTATTACAATTGTTGTAAAGTGCTACAAATCATCTGATTCTGGTCATTTATGTATTAGACATGTGAGCAGGGATATTATATACAAAGAAGTTTGTATAAGACCGAACCACGAAATGTATAGTCTCATTATATAATGCCGTTCTTAATAGAGGCTTACATTTCACCAGGATGACCATAGGTAACATGACCTAAATCCTGAGTGAGGTCTGAACTCCTGCATATGAGGGCAGTCCTTTGATTTGTATGAGTGAGAGTGGCTAGATCGCTGATTCAACAAGCCTACCATTTTGGGGATTCGTCTGATTTGAGAGTTGGGAACACAGCTACACAAGATGAAATCCATTCCTTCCCCGAAGCAGAAGTAAGTAGATAAATTGCTCTCTTAAGGGCTGATTCTGGGTCTTGAACAATGTGGCGCCACACCCTCTCCTAGCCCGAGAGGGGTTTAAGTCATAGTGGGACTATGATCTATTGTTCATTAAAGGGATCAGTGGTACTTAAGAAGTTAGATGTAACTACAGGGCCAAAACGGTAATTTAGCCTAGTTGTACTTTCGAGTAATTTGTGAAGGGTCATCATAGTATTGATTGGTTATATCCAATGGACACATAAATATATCTGCAGTGCAAAAATTGCAGCTTACGGTCTTTATTGGGTGCCCGATAGTATACGGATGGTGAATAATGTAATTAAAGAGTTTAATTAATTATTCATGTACCGTTAGAGCTTCAAGCTACAGGTCCATAAGGCCCCTTGGTAGCTCAAAAAGATTTAGTTGAGAATCAGTTTTTGGATTAATTTGAATTGTTCAAATTAATAGAGGGATTTAATTATATATGATATAATTATCATAATGTATTTGATATATTATAGCTTAATGTGAGGAAATGTGATTTATATTAAATGTCATATAATAGAGAAAAGAAACTATAGCTTATATTGTATGTGATACAATATTAAAATTATAGGTTATTTGTTATATTTAATATAACAAATAATTTAATATAAATATAATATGATACGTTAGTTATCATATTTATTTATATTATATTATTATTATTTTAATAATATTGAAGGGAGTTACAACTCCCTTCCCCATCTTTTCTCTCCATCTACATTAGTGGGGTGGTTATGTTTTTATGGCATGTGAAATAAAAGAAAATTTGTTTTTCTTCTTTCTCTACGTTTTGCCAGTGTGTTGGACGATTGAGAGAAAGAAAAGACAAAAGTGTTCTGTGTCTTCTTTTTCTTCCTTTAGATTAAACTTTTCCCTCCTAACCAAAATAGTCAGACCCCACCACTCCTAGGTTCTCACCCTCAGAATACAAAGGTAGCATTGTGGTAGTGTCCAGTTTTGGTTCGAGATATATCTTGAAGAAGGTCTTCAAGAAGTTCGTGACTGTTCAAGGGAAACGCGAAGAAAGGTTCTTCAAAGGTGAGGTTTCTTGAAACCTATTTTCGTGTAAAAGCATGTTGTAATTTAATTGTAAATGCATATTTTGTTGTATCTTTATTGTAAACTCTGTATTCAATAATAAATAGAATTTAGTCGATCTGCTTCCGCTCAAGGTTCTCCTCACAAGAGTTCCTTCAATTCTAACTCGTATCCGTAGCTCGAAAGCACACAAACATGGTTGGAACCCATTGGGTTCCAAAGCTAAACATGGAACTGAATCTGAAGGATCCAAATGCCGAACATGGTAGTGAACCCGAAGGATCACGGTAATGTGGTAGGGAACCCGTTGGATTCCGGTAACATTGTCACACCCCCTCCTAGTTTATGCTCTTAACCCGTAAGGGGATGTGATGGTAGCAGTTACCGACCTTCTCGCCAACACTTACTGCCAATCTTACCTATATAACCTGCTTAAAGCCTTGTTATGCATTTATGACTTACCAACACAATATTCTATAACTGAACCAGCAACAACAATTTATTTACAATCTCTGAGTTGACAAACAAAACATACATTCAAGAAAATAACACAAGAATAGATACAGTGGGTCCCAAAACATATACACTAGTCCCTGACTCTTCCCATAATATGTGTACGTTATTTACAAACTTTTAACCTAAGTTTTCTCCTTCTTAGCCGAGTCTTGAGTGGAAAGCAACAGGAGGTTCAACCTCGGGGAATCTGACCGCAACCTAGGAAAAAGAAAAACATTGGGAACAGTGAGCTGATTGCTCAGTGAGGGACTTATAGGAAACAGTTCATCTCACGCCTTTCACACATATTAAACATGTAAACATGCTGAAATCAAACTCAAACAACTTTCGTAGAATCATACATTACAACATAACATCACAGTTCTAGATATTAACAAAGCTTAGTTGAGAACGAGCATTCGTAGCTCAAGCTCCCAACGTCTATTCGTGGCAATGAGACCTATACTTCGGTCCCAATATACTGAACTGTGGCCAGGAGACCCATACTTCGACTTCTCATACTGAACTACCTACGTGCACGTGGAGTATACTAAGTACCATCAATACCTCAGGTACTTCCTCGGATACCTTCTATACCTTCGGCATCCAACTTACTAGAATCACATCATTCATAGAAAGCATGTGTAAATAAAGCTTTAAGCATACTATTTACCTAGCTTTCACTGTAAAAGCATTGTCACATTTCAAATGCATGCTTCATGAAATATAAACACTTAGCTTTTACAATACTTAACATTTAGCCTTGACATGCGCTAAAACTAGTAAAACTTACTTAAATAGCTTGAAACATCATACTTAAGAAATGTTATGCAATCTAAAAAAATCATATGTATAAACTTTAGTTGCTTGGAAAATACATAAACCTTAGCATGAAATTCATTTGGAACGCATGATCCTTTATATATAAAGTTTTGAAGACATTTAGTCACTCAGGGGTCTTTAGGCTTGTTTTCTTAGGCTTGGTAGGCTTCTCCAATGGGCATTGCTCCTACACACAAGAATATTAATTTAGCTACTAGCTTGGTCTCCCTTTTAAGACTACTCTTTTTAAACCAAGCTCACATTTATTCCCTTCACATTCAATTCTTTGTAACTTACCTTAGAGTGTCGGGTACTTGGTTGAATTTAAAAGGGCTTAAACTTCAGATGGTCACCTCCTTTCTAACGCCACCCACATTTACTAGGATTTTTGGGGTGTCAAACTCACGTTTAGCAAGTAATTGTCTATTCGTTCAACAAATTATAGATTTAGATTCTAATATCAATAACTCGAAATTCATAACTAATTTTAAAACAATTCCTTTTTCAAACATACTCAGAATTGTGTTAGAAACGTTACATAAAAATTTCAGCATAAAAATCCTCGTGGTTTGATCTGGGGCTATAAATCTTCATCATTGGCCTCAATCCAAGTAGCTGCCTGTTTGTTCAACAATTTCTAGGTTTAACTTCTAAAATATGTAACTCGAACTCCAAACCTTATCTTAAAAAAATTCCTTCTACAAGCTTACTTCTAATGGTAATAACAACATTACCTTAAATTTTCAACTTGAAATTTCATGTGGTTCGACCTGGAACTTAAATTCTTCTTTGATGGCCCGGATTCGCCCGAAAATGAAACCCTTTGCTACTTCCTTCATTCTTTGGCCTTCTTCCAGCGAGACTTCCTTTCAGTGGCTTGTCTTCAGAAACTAGACTCATAGAGCTTTCCAACGGTACCAAGATTGCTTGATTTTCTCAGAGGAATTGTCCAAAGTGGTCTTTTGAATTTCTTATTCTCTTTTATACCGCCGGCCACACACACTTACGTTAAATTCTATCACGGCTCCTCGTTCACTAATGAGTTAGGGCCCCAAGATTATGCCAGCTATCCGAATTAGTTGGTGCCTAAATCTAATCACTCATGAAAAGCTCGATACTCAATGGAATAGTCGATGGTATTTTGATAATTACTCGATGGTATTCTGGAAATTACTCGATAGAAAACTCGATGCTCGATGGAATACTCGATGATATTCTGGAAATTACTCAATGGAAAACTCGATGCTCGATGGCTTATTCGATGCACGATCCTTCCTTGATCATACATACTCGATGCTCGATGGCATTTACTTGATGCCTGCCTTGTGCTTACTCGATGCTTTCTTAATGCTTACTTGATGCCCAGCCACCATTTTCATGACCAACACTGAGCCAAAATTTCTTTTAGCAAGGCTAGCTTAGTAAATAACTAAGAGCCAGGTTTCCCATACTTAAGCATTTTCCTTATTCATTTTCTACCCTTTACCCATTTCCCCATAATTCCAAACTAACTTAAATATTAAACCCTCTTACTTTACTAATCTCAACAATAAACATATTTAAATAGGGAAAGTAGGGTTCGAATTTTACAAACATAGTAGTGAACCCGAAGGATCACGAAATCTAGCTAGTGTTAGAAGGGCAATGGTCACCACTGTGTTGGGATTAGTGTTCTAATTCTCCCGGATTCTCGTTCTTTTGTAAAGATACACATTGTTCAATGAATAAAATAAGTGTTATTTAATTCTGACATTTATTTATATCCAATAAACAAAGCTCCTTGGTTATCTTATGTAAACTTAAGCATGTATATGTGATATACAAGTGGTTGATACCTTAAGTGATAACCTAAATCGGTTTGTAGTATAAGGATTAAGGTGGGATACCTGATCTTGGTGATAATACGGATACGAACCGCTTTGTAGAGGTTTGCAAGTGTTGTAAACTACTACAGATAGTAGATCCTGACCATTCGTGTGGAGACGTGGAGCGGGGTTATCCTATACAAAGAGTTTGTATAAGACCTGGACCGTAAGATGACTAGACTCTGTATATAATGCCATTGATACTAGAGACTTGCATCTCACCTAAACGACCATAGGTGACATGACCTCAATCCTGAGTGTTTTGAGAACTCCATCTTTGAGTGTGGTCCTTTGATTAGTATGGGTGAGAGTGGCCAGATTGACAACTCAACATGCCTACTTTTTTGAGGACTTGTCTGATCTGGGAGCTGAGAACTCAATGCACAAGATGGAATTCACTTCTTTCCTGAAGCAGGGATAAGTAGAGAGATTGCTCCCTTAAGAACTGATTCCGGGGCTTGAACATAGTGGCTACAGCTTCTCTTTGGAAGAGAAGACTCAGTAGGACTATGACTTATGTTCATTAGAGGGATCAATGGTACTTAAGGAGACAGATGTAACTAAAGGGGCATAACGATTATTGGCCCAACTATACTTACGAGCGATCTGTGAAAGGTTGTCGCACTACTGATTGGTTAAGATGGACACATAATATATCTGTAGTAAGAAGAGTTCAACTATCGTTCTTTAATGGAGTGCCTGGCAGTTAACGGATGGTGGATCCCATGACTAAAGAGTTTAGTCAGTTATTCACGTATCGTTGAAGCTTTCGAGTTACAGGTCCATGAGGTTCGCTTGGTAGCTTGGATTCTGTTGAGGATCAGTTCTTGATATTAATTTGAAATGTTCAAATTGACAAGAGGTATTTTGGTTATATATGATATAGTCGGTATGATGTATGAGATACATCTAGTGGAAGATTGATGTAAATGAGAATTACATAAAGTACCATATAATAGAAAAAGAACTATG
The DNA here is from genome assembly GCF_027475165.1 of Benincasa hispida. Lineage (NCBI taxonomy): Eukaryota > Viridiplantae > Streptophyta > Magnoliopsida > Cucurbitales > Cucurbitaceae > Benincasa > Benincasa hispida. The sequence continues at coordinate 14,052,282 of NC_143480.1, read as the reverse complement.
GTTTATATGTTTCATGAGATGAAATATTAAAACTATAGGTTATAAATATAGTATGATAAGTTGGTTATCATTTATGTTTATAATAATATTAATTATTAGATAATTAATACTTTTTCTTTTAAATAACCAAAGTAGTGGGTGGTTATTGGATCTTGGTAACCGTGATTTTAAAAGGAAATTGGTTTCCTATTTTGAAAAAGAAGTTTTTACAAACATTTGAAAAGGATTTTGAGTTTTCTCTCGACGTATAGAAACTCACAGTGGTCGTCAAGTAAATATAGATTTACTAAATGACGGCTGGACGAGCTAAACGATCGTGCAGTGTTTACTAAACGATCGCATAGTTTTGCTAAATGATCGCTGGCCCAAGGTAAACGATCGTATAGAGTCTGTAGGTGACAAATCGAGCTAGACAATAGACTAAACGATCGCATAGTTTTTGCTAGACAATCGCATATCTTTATCTAAACGATTGGCATCGACCTATGCGATATGTCTCAGCCATCTCCCACTTGCCTTGTCGTGTACGCGATCGTTGTTTCCTCCGTTCGTCTGGCTCATACCAAGTCTGAACAGAGCCCACCCTCTGGATTCTCACACCGAGAATACCAAGGTCGCCTTGTTAGTGGTGTCAGACTCAACTCGACACCGTCGAGGTTTTCTAGAGGCCGTTCGTGTTGCGGAGGAGTTCGTGACCGAGGAGATCGTTGAGGACGCTACTGCATTTGTTCGTAGAGTTTGTCTTTCTATTCATTCGAGTTTATTCATGCTGTAATTCTTCTGTATAATTGTATAACCGTTTGTATTTGAAGTTGACTGTAAATATTTGCTGATTCATGATTTTAATTTGGATTAGTCCTTTTCCACTACTCATGGAAATTTCGCTTCCGATTTCCTTCAATTGGTATCAGAGCTAGGTTCTCTGATATTCCAAATTAAAGATCTGAATTGAACGCTTTTTACAGTCGCGGTGGGTTTCTGCATTTGTAGTTAACCATTTTCTGCATTTGTGGATGATTTTTATGAACATTTCGGGTTTGATTACCTTTTTGTTAAAGCTTTCAGTATTACAAAGTGTTAATTGTAAGGGCCCCTGTGTTTTTGGTCGAAATTAACTTTGCAATTGAGTCTGTAATTCAAAAAGTTCGAGTTCGTCGAGTCGTTCGTGTTGAAGCTTCGGCGCATGGCGATGTAGTTCTCAACGAAGAAGAAGACCAAGCATTGGTCGGATCGTGTAGCCTCAGGTAAATGATCGTTGGGATTTAACTAAGCAATCATTTAGATATTTTTATTCTAGACGATCGTGTAGTGTTTTCTAATCGATCGTTTAGCTAATGCTAAGGATGGGGTAAAATCATTTACCATATTGCATGGCGTTGGTTGCGCGATCGCGTAGGCGCTGGAGGTAGGCGATCATAGTGGGAGCATGCGAGGCTCGTGGTTTAGTACAAGGTGCGCGCTAGACTATCGTGTAGTTAGTAAGCTTCATCGCTTAATTACTACCTATGAGATTGTACGTATGTGAACGGAGAAGCTAGCTAAGCGATTGCTTAGGCGATGATGCTTCGCGGCATCGTAGTCACTTAGACGATTGCGGAAGGCGGGTGTTTTGCGGATCGCGCTAAACAATCGTGTACTTCAGGCATCATCGCTTAGTAAAGGTACACAATCGTTTGGATTTTTCTAGACGATCGTATAGTAAATGCTAAATGATCGTTTAACTTCGGAGCACTGGTAAGTGATAGAGCAAAGAGTTTGTTTTATCGTGTAGACGATCGTGGGGAGCTTAATACACGATGGTTGGAGAAGCGATGCTTTGGCGAGCGGTTCAAGACCTTGTTCGCCTGTTTGAACTATAGACTCCTTGTGTTAGTAATAGTTAGCTTTCCTTTTGTGTTTTAAGGCAATTTTACCCGGTTCATCAACTTTGATTGCTTGTGATGTATGGTGCTTATATGTCAAAGTGTTTGTCATATAATTAAAAACCCACCTTAGGTTGTGCAATTATTCGTGCATCTTATATTATAAATGTTATAATCTTGCATGAAGAAATTACTTGAAAGCATGTGCATACATCATAAGAGTAATATTTTGCATGCATTGAGCATTATCATGCATCATCCTTTTATTATAAGTGTTATAGTCTAAGGGTGAATGGAAGCATGTTTTGCTTGTTTCATTGCTATTTTGTATAAGTGTTATATAAAAGAAGTAGCAATGAATAGACAATGCATTAAACATGACATTTAGGCCGTTTATAGGCGTTATAAATGCCTTGCAAGTGTTAGCTTCGTATTGTGTTTCCGTTTATAAGTGTTATAAAGGAAATTAAACCTAAAATCAATAATTCAGAGTTGCATGCGAATTTAGGGTGAACTCAAGTTTTTTTAAAAGGGTTTTAAAATTTGATTGAGATAGACCTAAGTTCAAATGGTTCTAAAGAGTTTAGTAACCTAGCTTAATCTTTTAAAATCGGTTTAATAGGATTAAATTGGTTGGAATAAAAGATTAAATTTGTTGTAAACCTATCTATAAGAGACCTTTTATCTAAGGTGGGTTCTGGCTAGGCTGGGGTTCTTAAGTTGACGGAAACGTAACACCCCTACCTGGGAACCTACCTGGAAAGGTGAATTAGATAGATTTTTAACAAGCATACAACGATTTGGTCAAAGACTCTGTTAAAGAGTTTAATGGATGATGATCAAAAAGTTGTTTCACTATCCAAGGTAAAAGTTACTCTTCGGAAAACCTAAAAGTCACTTAGTTAAAATCCTTAGTCGTGTTTTTTCTAAGTAAGCTAATCCTTAGGTTATAAAATACTCGGTGGGAGGAGTAGGCGTATCAGATATGTCTATGATTCCACTCACGTTTCTCCCTGTATATTCACAACGTGAGATTCATGCTTGGCCTCGAGGTGCCCAGGATGTATCCCTCTTCGGATGGTGTTTGCATGAGTCAATATCAAGGTGGACGGAGAGAGTATTTATAGTAAGTGGGTGAAGGGTGTGTGTTAACACGTCCTATGGTCTTTGTCATTGGTTCATACCGTGAGATCATTTTGTACACCCTCATGTCACCTTCGAAGCGACCCCCTTCGGATGGGTTTTGTGCAGTTGGTCAATATCAAGGTGAGCTCCAAAAATTGATAGGGTTGTTTTAGGTTTTGCCCCAATTGAATTTTTTCCCTTAGGATTGGCCTTTTGGGACGGACCTCTAGGGCTTAAAGTGGCGGGTCACACTTACGAGAGGTTGTTAAATAAGTTAATGATTTCTTGGCCAAATCAATGATGGCTAGTCTTTATAGGAGCAAGAGTTGTTATGGTATTAATGACTGGTTGAAAACTTCTCAATTTAGAGGAGGGATAACTGACCTCCCTTCAGCGGTTTTTGTCCTAAATCTTTGAAGCGTCATTGTGAAACTAGATGTCACACGGGGTTCTTCTTAGTTTTACTAAAACCTTATTGGATGTTTTTTTGTTTTACGACGGATATTTGCTTAAAACCTAACGTAGGTCAATGTGTTTTTCTTTTCAGTAACTCGTTAGTATTTTCGTTTAAAGCTTTTAAAAATGACCAATTATTTACAATGAAAAGAATCGTGTAAAACGAATTTCGTTGCAAATGACCTCCATCCCATTACTCTCCAAAAAAGGAGACTAGACAATAAATATGATTTATTGGTCTTGGAGACATGTCTGGTAGAGAATGATGATTCTGCCTGGATCCTCGATTCAGGTGTTACCAATCATGTCAGTTCCTCTTACCAAGGATTCAGTTCCTGGAAAACGTTGTCATAACGAGAGATGACTCTTCGAGTCGGTACTGGTAAGGTTGTTTCAGTTGTTGCTGTAGGCAGGCTGAAGTTATTTATTGACAAGAAATGTTATCTGTTATTGGATAACATATGTTATTGTAGTTCCTCATATTAAGAGGAACTTAATCTCGGTTTCTTGTCTCATTGAATGAGGCTATACCGTCTCTTTTTCTGAGAATTAAGTGTTTATTTTCAAGAATGGAATGGAGATTGGTTATGGTTCAATGGAAAATAACTTATATGTACTAAGGCCGTTAGTCATAAAAGCCTTGTTTAACATTGAAATGTTCAGTACGACAACAAAAGCTAAAAGACCAAAGGTTTCTCCAAAGGAAAACGCCCATATTAGACATGTAAGGTTATGTCACATCAAACTCAATAGGATTGAGAAGTTGGTAAAAAGTGGACTTCTAAAGATTTAGAAGAAAACTCCTTGCCGGTATGTGAATCATGCTTCGAAGGCAAGATGACAAAACGACCTTTTACTGGAAAAGGTTACAGAGCCAAGAAAGCCTTGGAGCTTGTACATTCAGACCTCTGTGGTATGATGAATGTTAGAGCTTGAGATGGGTATGAATATTTCATCTCTTTCATAGATGATTATTCAAGGTTTGGGTATCTCTTCCTAATGCAACGTAAGTCTGAAGCCCTTGACAGGTTCAAGGAGTATAAGGCTGAAGTTGAAAACTTATTAGGTAAGAAGATAAAAACACTACGATCTGATCGTGGTGGAGAGTATATGGACCTTCAATTCCAGAACTATATGATAGAACATGGGATTGCATACCAACTCTCGACCTCGGGTATACCTCAGCAGAATGGTGTATCAGAAAGGAGAATCAGGACTTTGTTGAACATGGTTTGGTCTAGGATGAGTTATGCTCATCTTCCAGACTTATTTTGGGGTCATACAATGCAGACTGCATGTTATATCCTAAACAACGTTTCCTCGAAAAGTGTTTCTGAAACACCTTTTGAGTTATGGAGAGGTCGTAAAGGTAGTTTACACCACTTCAGGATTTGGGGCTGTTCGACACATGTGCTAGAGACTAACCCAAAGAAATTGGAACTATGTTCGATGGTTTGCCTCTTTGTGGGCTATCCCAAGGAAATGAGAGGAGGATACTTCTATGATCCACGTGAGAACAAAGTGTTTGTTTCCACTAGTGCCATCTTCTTGGAAGAATATCATATAAGGGATCATAACCCACGAAGTAAGCTCGTTTTACGTGAGATCTCAAGTGAGACTGAGACTGTTGAGTGTTCAACAAGAGTTATTGAGCAGACCGACAGATCAACAAGAGTTGTTGAAATTGGAACGTCTAGTCAACCAGCTCAAGAGTTGATACTGCCTTGACGTAGTGGGAGGGTTATGAACCCACCAGATCGCTACATGGGTTTGACTGGAGCCAATAACGTCATTACAAATGATGGGGTCGAGGATCCGTTGTCTTTTAAGAAAGCAATGGAGGATTTGATCATTGGATGGCGGTCAAGACGATACTCAAATATCTTCAAGGAACGAGGGTCTATATGCTTGTATATGGAGCTAAGGATTTGATCCTTACAGGATACAACATTGTTGATCCCTTTACAAAGGCCCTCACGGCTAAAGTGTTTGAGGGTCACTTGGAGAGTCTGGGTCTACGGGACATGTGGCATCTTGTCTAGGGCAAGTGGGAGATGATACTAGGGTATTTCCTAGTTTATTGTATATTATACAATTTTATATTATATTGTACATTAGTCTCCTGAGTCATTAGGAAAAGTGGGAGATTGTTGGAATTGATGTCCTAATTCTCCTGGAGTTTCGTTGTTTTGTAAAGATACACATTGTTCAATAAATAAAATAAGTGTTATTTAATTCTGACATTTACTCATATCCAATAAACAAAGCTCCTTGGTTATCTTATGTAAACTTAAGCATATATATGTGATATACAAGTGGATCATGCCTTAAGTGATAACCTAAATCAGTCTGTAGTATAAGGATTAAGGTGGGATACCTGATCTTGGTGACACTACGGATACGACCCACTTTGTAGAGGTTTGCAAGTGTTGTAAACTACTACAGATGGTCGATCCTTACCATTCGTGTGGAGACGTGGAGCGGGGGTGTCCTATACAAAGAGTTTGTATAAGACCTAGACCACGAGATGACTAGACTCTGTATATAACGCCGTTGATACTAGAGACTTGCATTTCACCTAAACGACCATAGGTGACACGACTTCAATCCTGATTTTTTTGGGAACTCCTTGAAGGATCTCATTTTGAGAGTTCCATGAGCGGGTTTAGATCATTCCGATTTCACAGTGACCGAAACAAAAACGATATACATTTAACACATACAGTTATGCATATAAAACTCATTATTGGCATGCTCAAAATACAATAAAAAACCATGGAAAAGGTTCGTACCAGATGAAGACACTCTTCGAACGTCTGAACCCTCAGCAGTGGAAAACCTCTCATCGATCTACCAGCGCCCGACGAGTATTTCGACTGCAATAGCACGATCAGAATGTACACGAACAATGCAGCGGGGACGACACCACCACAAGAGAAACCCGGGCATCCTCGGTGTAAAAAACCCAAAGAATGGGCTTTGGTGAGTTTGGTGGAGGAGAAGGCGTCGTGTAGACGATATGCAAGTAAGAGATGAAACTCTGCTATCGTATAGCGGAAATGCTTATCGTATAGTAGAGCTACACGATCGTGTATGAAAGACTGAACGGTCGTTTAGGAAAAACATATACGATCGTTTAAAGAAAACGTGAGGCAGGCGATCGTTTAGACGGACGAGCTTCTATCATATAGGCTCTCGCGATCACTTTCACGGATTCTTTTGGGTGCGCGATAACACGAATGCACGAAAATTAATAAAATGAAAACGATTGTCATTGTTTTAATCTGTCGGTTACCATAACCATCGTAGCCTTACTTCCGACGTCCGAACGTGGATAAATCCGTTAATTATCAAATAATTAATCAATTAATTTAATTAATAAATATAATCATATTATATTTATATCCTATAGTATGATATCATATATTTATTATAGTATTTTCTCCTCTACTTGATATAAATCATATTTATATCTAATTTCCTCCAAAATAATGTATCTCATACATTTAGCCAATTATATCATATATAATTGAACTTCTTCTTGTCAATTTGAACATTTCAAATTAACCCAAACACTGGTTCTCGACTTTACCCAAGCTACCCAGGTGACCTAATGGACTTGTGGCTCGAAGCTCCAACGATGCGTGAATAGCTGACTAAACTCTTTAGCCACGAGATCCACCATCCGTTAACTGTTAGTGATTCCACTAAAGATCAATGGCTGAACTCTTCTTACCACAGATATATTTCTATGTCCATCGGAAAAACCAATCATGAGTACGATGACCCTTCACAAATGCTCGTAAGTACAACTGGGCCAATTTACCGTTTTGCTCCTATAGTTACATCTCACTCCTTAAGTACCACTGATTCCTTTAATGAACAACACAACATAGTCTAACTATGTGTGAACACCTCTCGGGCCAAAAGAAGGTGTGTGGCACCACATCATTCAAGCCCCAGAATCAACCATTAAGGGAGCCATCTATCTACTTACCCCTGTCTCGGGGAAGGAGTGAATTCCATCTTGTGTAGCTGAGTTCCCAACTCCCAAATCAGACGAATCCCCAAAATGGTAGGTTTGAATCGGCGACCTGGCCACTCGCACCTATACAAATCAAAGAACCGCCCTTAATGGCAGGAGTTCCCAATTCACTCAGGAATGAGGTCATGTTACCTATGGTCATCCTAGTGAAGTGAAGTCTTTGTCATGAACAGTGTTATATAACGAGACATTAACACTTCGTGGTCAGGTATTATACAAACTCTTTGTATAGGACCCCCCCGCTCGCATGTCCCCAACACAAATGATCAGGATCAGACCATCTGTGACAAGTCACAACACTTGTGACCATTCCACAAAGCGGGCTGCGTCCGTAGTGTTACCAGGATAAGGTTTCCCTCCTTTATCCATTTACTACAGACCATTTTGGTTATCACTCAAGACATGATCCACTTGTATGTCACCACATACATGCTTGAGTCACATACAAATAACCAGAGATTTTATGTTTATTGGTTTGTGGTAAAGAAAATAAAAAAAATAATCGAGCAAAAAACAAGATGTGAAGTAAATATCATATATTAACATCACAGGTGTTCGTATATACTGTTTACAAACTACAGGAAAAAAGACTTTAGGGCATCAACCCCAACACTCCTGCCTTTGAAGGTGGTCCTTTGATTAGTATGGGTGAGAGTGGCCATATTGCCAACTCAACATGTCTATTTTTTTGGGGACTTATCTGATCTGGGAGCTGGGAACTCAATCCATAAGATAGAATTCACTTCTTTCCCGAAGCAGGGATAAGTAGAGAGATTGCTCTCTTAAGGGCTGATTCCGTGGCTTAAACATTGTGGCCACAGCTTCTCTTTGGAAGAGAAGACTCAGTCTTAGTAGGACTATGACTTATGTTCATTAGAGGGATCAGTGGTACTTAAGGAGACAGATGTAACTATAAGGACATAACGGTTATTGGCCCAGCTGTACTTACGAGCGATCTCTGAAGGGTTGTCACACTGCTGATTGGTTAAGATGGACACATAATATATCTGTCGCAAGAAGAGTTCAGCTGTCGGTCTTTAGTGGAGTGTCTGGCAGTTAACGAATGGTGGATCCCGTGACTAAAGAGTTTAGTCGTTATTCACGTACCGTTGAAGCTTCGGAGCTACAAGTCCATAAGGTCCCCTCGGTAGCTTGGATTCTGGTTAGGATCAGTTCTTGGTGTTTATTTGAAATGTTCAAATTGACAAGAGGTATTTTGATTATATATGATATAATCTGTATGATGTATGAGATACATCTAGTGGAGGATTGATGTAAATGAGATTTACATAAAGTACCACAGAATAGAAAAAGAACTATGGTTTATACATGGGATGAAATATTAAAACTATAGGTTATAAATGTAGTATGATAAGTTTGTTATCATTTATGTTTATAATAATATTAATTATTAGATAATTAATACTTTTTCTTTTAAATAACCAAAGTAGTGGGTGGTTATTGGACAAGGTAACCGTGATTTTAAAAGGAAATTGGTTTCCTATTTTGAAAAATAAGTTTTTACAAACATTTGAAAATGATTTTGAGTTTTCTCTCGATGTATAGAAAATCAGGGTGGTCGTAAAGTAAATACAGATTTACTAAACGACGGCTGGGCGAGCTAAACGATCGTGCAGGTGCGAGCTAAACGATCGTTTAGTGTTTACTAAATGATCACATAGTTTTGCTAGACGATCGCTGGCCTAAGGTAAACGATCGTGTAGAGTCTGTAGGCGACAGACCGAGCTAGATAGATTAAATGATCGCATAGCTTTATCTAAACGATTGGGCATCGACCTATGCGATAGGTCTCAGCCATCTCCCACTTGCGCAATCGTGTATGCAATCATTGTTTCCTCTGTTCGTCTGCCTCATACCAAGTCCGAATAGAGCCCACCATCTGGATTCTCACATCGGGAATACCAAGGTCGCCTTGTTGGTGGTGTCAAACTCAACTCGATACCGTCGAGGTTTTCTGAAGGCTGTTCGTGGTGCTGTGGAGGCTGTTCGTGTTGCGGAGGAGTTCGTGACCAAGGAGATCGTTGAGGACGAGTGCGAAGTGTTCGTGTGGTGTTGTGGTCGTGTAGATCGAGCACTTGTGGTTGCTGTTGTTCGTTCAGAGTCGTGCATCGGAGCGTGGAGACGCTACTGTATTTGTTCGTAGAGTTTGTCTTTCTATTCATTTGAGTTTATTCATGCTGTAATTTCTCTGAATAATTGTATAACTATTTGTATTTGAGTCGACTGTAAATATTTGTGGATTCATGATTGTAATTTGGAATAGTCTTATTCCGCTGCTTATGGAAATCTCGCTTCCGATTTCCTTCACATTGAACATGAATCATAAAAAAAATTATCTATGATCCCACATCATAATGATTAGAACATTCACATGGTTCTGACTTGCGCATAACTGAATCAATCATCATACATCAAATTCCTGAGGTCTAACACATGCTTTTGAATTTACTTATTTTCAATTGAAATTGAGAAACTAAAATGCCCGACATGAAGACCTTTTGGTAGTAAACCCACTTACCTCGATATCAAGCTCAATTAATTTTTATCCCAAGAACTAATCTCCTTTAATCTTTTAAAAATCTTGAATCAAACCTATAACAATCCAATTACATTTACATTTAATGCCTAAACACAAACATAAACTTGTTCCAATGTCTCCAAACATCTTACCAAAAGTATGGTTTGATCCAGCACCACTTCAAACTTCAATTGAGAACCCCACCTCAAACATAGACCACATTAAAGATTAAAACCACAAATTACAACAACCATAATAAGTCTCTATGGGTTTTGGAGTGCAAACACTCACTAGAAACTTATTGAAACACCCTTGAAACTGTTGGACAAAGACTCTAAAGGTCCAAATTGCCAACGTAATCTCCAAAATACCATGGGCATCAATGAATTAAACCAACATTCAATGGTCAAACAAGGTAATCCCTCAACCAGTCTAACACCAAAACGTGATGGGTATTAATAAATTGAAGCCAAAATTTAGTGGGTGCTCAATAATCTTCAAGAAACCCAACCAAATTAATTAAATCTAACCCCAAATTTAAGATTCTAGTGAAAACTACAGGCAATGGGTCGTTGGATCTGTGACGACCGACAAACATTGGCAACAGTGCAAGGAGAAATGACTGGGGGGAGACGGCGGCAGAAATCGAGGCTAGGCATCGACTGAGAAGAATGACAACACTGGACTGGTGAGAACGAACAACCAGCGACGACGCGATCGGGAGGGGACGGGTGACGACAGTTGGATGAATGGCGCATGACGATCACTGTCGAAGAAACTGTAGTGTTGGTTGCGGAAGGAGAAGAAAATCGGGAGGAGGGGGTTTGCTATTCGGCTGAGGGAAGAATAAACGAAAATCTTTCTTTCTTTCTTTTTTTTTTTTTTTTAAATCCTTGCATGCTTCAAATCTCACATTAACTCAAATCAACCATTTAATTATATCTATTTATACTTTTCCTTTTCCGAACTCCCATAAGTCTACCATTAAAACAAATTCAAAATTAATTCCTTAAAAAATTCCAAATCTCCAAACTAATTTATTCAACTTTCCTTAAATTAAATTCAAATGTCCAAATCTTTACAAACATCACTTAAATTAATTATCTTACCTCCCAAATTCAATTTTAGCCTCAATTTAACAAAATAATGTCAATATAATTCAAGATAATTTAATGAAAATTACTTGAACAATTCGGGATGTTACCTTCTTCCCCCTTTAAGAAACTTTTGTAGTCTAAAGTTTTAATTTTGAAAAAGCTCTAGATGCTACAATCTCATCTCATCTTGTTGTTCCCATGTTGCATCCTCAAACCGATGATTCTGCCAGAAAACTTTCACTAGTACTATCTCTCGATTGCGTAGGGTTTTCACCTCCCTAACAAGAATTTGCTTAGGCTCCTTCTCACATCTCAAATTCTCACACAACTACAAAGGCCTGTAATCTACCACATGAGACGGGTTTGCTATGTACTTCCTCAACATGGAAACATGAAAAACATTGTGAATTGTAGAAAGAGACGGTGGCAAGGCTAAACGATACGTCACTGAAATGACCCACTCTAAAATCTTGAATGGCCCAATGGAATATGGACTTAACTTCCCTTTTCTATTAAACCTCAGAACACCTTTCATAGGTGCTACTCTAAAAAACACTTTATCACCCACCTTAAACTCCATGTATTTATGCCTAACATCTGTGTAACTTTTTTGTCTACTCTAATCTGTTTGAATTCATGCTCTAATCTTCTGTATTATTTCATTTGTGGTCTATACCAACTCAGGTCCTAACAACTTTCGTTCACTGGCCTTGTCCGAATAGGCAGAAGATCTGCAACCCTTCCCATAAAGGACTTCAAATGGTGACATGCAAATAGTAGCTTGGTAACTGTTATTATAAACAAACTTCATCAGATGCAAGTGAGAGTCTCAACTCCCTGAAAACTTCAATGCACAAAAGTGTAACATATCCTCTAATGTTTGATTCAAACGCTCCGTTTGACCATCAATCTATAGGTGAAAATTGAAATTTAACCAAGTGCCTAAGGTTAATTGGAGACTCTTCCAAAACCTAGATGTAAAGCGAGGGACTCTGTTAGACACGATAGACATTAGAACTCCATGTAATCTCACCACCTCTTTCTTATACAATTGTGCCCACCTATTCACTGAATATACAGACTATTGGGTTTTATGTCATAAAACTCGTGGTTTGTAAACATTAAACTTATTCTGAAAATTCAATAAGTTGTTATTGAATATATGAGTTGCTTATTTCGTTTAAGATATAAATCCAATAAACTAAAAGATCCATGACTATTACATAAGTACTTGAACTTTATATGGAGACATAAAAGTGGATCAGGTTCGAGTAAATAGTCAAAATGGTCTATAGTATATGAATAAGGTTAGGTACCTTATTCTGGTAACACTATTGGATGCGACCCACTTTGTAGTTGTTACAAGTGTTGGGATTGGTGTCCTAATTCTCCTGGTGGTCTCGTAGTTTGTTAACATTTTATACACATTGTTATTAATAAAATAAATGTTATTTTATTTTCATTTACTCAAATCTAATAAACTAAGATCCGTGGTTATTTCATGTAACTCAAATATGTATGTGAGACATACAAGTGGATCATGCCTTAAGTAATAACCTAAATGATCTGTAGTAGATGAATAAAGGAGGGATACCTTATCCTGGTGACACTACGGATACGACCCGCTTTATAGATGTTACAAGTGTTGTAAATTGCTACAAATGGTATGATCCTGACTATTCATGTGAAGACAGACGAACGGGGGTATCCTATACAAAGAGTTTGTATAAGACCGAACCACGAGATAATTAATCTTTTTATATAACGCCGTTGATAATTGAGACTTACATTTCACTAAAATGACTATAGGTGACATGACCTTAATCCTGAGTGAGTTGGGAACGCCTGTCTATGAGGGCGGTCCTTTGATTAGTATGGGTAAGAGTGGCCAGATTGCCAACTTAATAAGCCTACCTTTTTTAGGATTCGTCTAATAGGGAGCTAGAAACTTAGCTACATAAGACGGAATTCACTCCTTCCCCAAAGCAGGGGCAAGTAGATAAATTGCTCCCTTAAGAGCTGATTCCGGGTCTTGAACATAGTGACCACACCCTCTCTTTGGAAGAGAGGACTCAATCATAGTAGGACCATAACTTATTGTTCATTAGAGGAATCAATGGTACTTAAGAAGTTAGATGTAACTACATGGGAAAAACGGTAAATTGGCCCAGCTTTACTTACGGGTGATTTGTGAAGGGTTATTGCACTGTTGATTGGTTATATGGACACAAAAATATATTTATAATGAAAGAGTGCAACTGTCAGTCTTTAGTAGAGTGACCAACAGTTAACGAATGGTGGATCTCGTGACTAAAGATTTTAGTCGATTATTCACATATCGTTGGAGCTTCAAGCTACAGGTCCATAAGGTCCTCTTGGTAGCTCAATGGGTTCAAGTTGAAAATCAGATTTTGGGTTGATTTGAAGTGTTCAAATTAACAAGAAGAAATTCAATTATATGTGATATAATTGATATGATGTATTAGAAACATTAATTGGAGGAATGAATATAAATATGATTTATATTAAATACCATGAAATAGAAAAAGAACTATGGTTTATATGTTTCATATGATGAAATATTAAAACTATAGGTTATAAATATAATATGATAAGTTGGTTATCATATTTCTTTATAATATATTAATTATATGATAGTTAATTCTTTTTCTCTAATAACCGAATTGAGTGGAAGGTTATTGGAAGTTTTATGGTAACCGTGAGATAATAGGAAAATTGTTTTAAAAAATTAGTCAGTTGTTTCATTCAGGAAAATCTCACGAAAAAGGCTATCATGTAAAAAGTGTTTTTACAAAGCGATAACGTTGAGAGCACATACAATTGATCCAAGAGTTGACTATACGATAGTTGCTCGTTTAATCATTGCTACACCATTGAGTAGTAAAAGTCTATACGATAGGCTTCATCTTCTTAACAAACGAGTACATCGTCTATACGATAGACAGTCTTCATTATCTCCCACTTACTCGATCGTATACCTCCTGTCTTCCTTAATCCAAGATCATACAGAGCCCACAACTTCTGAATTCTCACACCGAGAATACCATGGTAACCATTGTAGTGGTGTTTCAAATTTGTACGTGGATCGAGTTAGACTTGATTGAGTTCGAGGAGCATCCAGTTTTTTGTGTTGTTGGCTGTTCCATTCATTACCTTCGAGTGCATCGTTGGATGCATTGGACATTGATCGAGGAATACTTGAAGAAGAGTTTTTCAAAGGTACGCATACTTTATCCCTTGTATCTTCTTGTAGCATGCTGTAATTCCGGTTTATGCATAATTTGTTTTCGTTTAAGTCTGTAAAATGTTTGTGTTCATTCTGAATGGGATTTGGAACGATCTATTTTCGCTGCTCATGGAGATCTCTGTTTAGATTTCCTTCAACAAGAAGTTGTAAAGTGCTACAAACGATGTGATCCTAATTTTTACGTGTAATGACATGAGGAGTGGAGGTGTCCTGTGTAATGAGTTTGCATAAGATTAGACCACGAAATAAGTCACTCTTACTTTATAACGTTGTTTTCTGTTTAAGACTGATTATTTATAAGCGATGACTTAGGTAACTTAACCTGAATCATGAGCTAATTATAAACTCCTGTTTATTCGGGATTATCCTTACATTTGCATAGGTGAGCGTTGGCTCAACAGCGCCGACTCAATAAACCTCCTATTTCAGGGGTAAGACTGATTAGATAGCTAAGGACATAGCTTAAGAAACAAGAGGTAATCTCGGAGGTAAAATAATCGTTTGACCCAGCCATTATTACAAACAACCTGTAAAGGGTTAACTTACTAATCATGGTTATATCAAGTGGATACAATATATCTATAGTGAGGGGAGTGCAACTTTGGGCTTTAGTGGAGTGACCCAGTAGTTAACGAATGAGGGTTAATTCAGTGTAAAGAGTTTAGCCAATTAATCTCGAATCGTTTGAGCCCATGACCTGTAGGTCCACGAGGTCCCCCTACTAGCTCACAAATGGATTAGCCTTAGAGTAGCGTGATAAGTTGATTTGAAACGTTCAAATTAGAATTAAGGGAATTAGTAATTATATGTGATATAATTACGCATTTAATTTTAGAATTAAACGAAATTGGAGAATCAATTAATGTTTAAATATGATTTAAATATTAAATTCATGAATAGGGATTCATGACGGTGGAATTAGTGTTAAATTAATTTAGTATTTGATATTAAATTAATTGAATTAATTAAATTATTTAATTAATTATTTGTTAATTTTATTAGATAAATTAATTATTGAATTAATTATGTAAAATTAATAAAATTTCATTTTTGAAAAAAAAAATAATTTTGGAAATTGATTTTTAAAATCAAAATTTAATTAAAGTGAAAAGAAAATTGGAAAATCGAAAAAAAATCCAAAAAGTTGGATTTTCCACTAATTTTCCAAGGAGCTCACTCATGGTTCCACCATTCTTCAGCTCAAATTTTGAAGTAGGAGGTGCAATCCATGCAGCAACTATTCTTGCATGATGATCTTGCTATATATCTTGAAGAATCTGAGTGAAATTTGGCATGCAAAAGGGTTGATTTTGGCTAAAAATCACTCTTAAAGAAGGATTCTTCAGGCTACTGTAAACCAGTGTTGTTTTCCTCCAAATTTTCTTAACCCAAACTTATTTTGTATCCCACAACTAAATCCAAGGCACCAAGAGGATAGTAGGGAAGGTCTTGAGGTGGTTCACAAGCTGAATTGAAGAGGAATTGCAGCTGGAATTCGAGTTTCAAGTGTTTCTTCAAAGGTATGTCTTGAAACCCTCTTTATAGTTTATGGAGCATGCTTAATTGAAAGCCAAAATTAATAATTTAGAATGCTTAATGATCCATTTTTCTTCCGCTGCATGTTTTCTAACTCTAACATAGACTTCCCTGGAATAAAATGGGCTAACTTAGTGAGTTTGTCCACTATGACCCGTATTACTGTATAGCTTTTTGCTGTTCTTGGCAAACCCACAATAAATTCCATAGACACATTCTTCCACTTCCATTCTAGTACACTTAGTGGTTGCAACAAGCTTGTTGGCTTTTGTCTTGGGGATTTCACTTGCTGACACACTAAACATTCACTGACAAACTTTGCTATCTCTCTTTTCATATCATACCATCAGTAATATCGTTTCAAGTCCTAATACATTTTAGTGCTACCAAGATGTATTAAAAATAGGGAACTAGGAGCTTCTATCAATAATTCATTTTTAAAGTCATTATATTCAGATACGCATAAAGGAGATCGTTATCTGAGGATGCACCATCCTGTCCTGACTCTACTTGGCAAAATTCTCTACAAGGTAAGGATCACCTTATTGTGCATCAATAATCTTCTGTCTCAAGGTTGGTTGTACTGTCAATTGCGCCAACTGTGCAGTGACTTCTCCTACTGTTATTGCAATTTTAGCTCGTTTAAAATGTTTGCATAGGTGAGTCTGTTTGGTAATTGAAGCTGCTGGATGGTTTGTCTTCCTACTAAAAGCATTTATCACTAACTTTCCCTTACCTGAATGATACGAAATCTCACAATCATAATCTTTCACCAACTCTAGCCATCTGTGTTGTCTCATATTTAACTTCTTCTGAGTGAAGAATGTTGAGGTTGATATCCTAAATCTCGTGGGTCCTGTAGTTTGTAATTGTAAAGTACAAACAATTTATTTATTTAATAAAATTTGAGGTGTTTCATTTGACATTTAGTAGCATTAACCCAAAAAACCAATAAACTAACATCCAAGGTTATCTTCTGTAGCTTAAACATGTATGTAGAGACATACATGTGGATTATGTTTAAGTGATAGCCTAAATGGTCTGTAGTAAATGGATAAGGCTGGGTACCTTATCCTGGTGACACTACGAATACGACCTGCTTTGTAGATGTTACAATTGTTGTAAAGTTCTACAAATGATCTGATCTTGATCATTCATGTAGAGCCATGTGAGTGGGGGTGTTGTATACAAAATGGTTTGTATAAGACTGGACCATAAAATTAATAGTTTCATTATATAACGCCGTTAATAATAGAGACTTACATTTCATGAGGAAGACCATATGTGATATGACCTGAATCTCAGTTGAGTTGTGAACTTCTACCTATGAAGGTGGTCCTTTGATTTGCATGGGTGAGAGTGGCTAGATCGCCGACTCAATATGCCTACCATTTTGGGGATTCGTCTAATTGGGGAGTCAGGAACACAACTACACAAGACAAAATTCACTTAAGAAGTTAGATGTAACTACAAGGGCGAAACAGTAATTTATCCCAGGTCTGATTCCAGGGCTTGAATAATGTGGCACCACACTCTTTCTTGGCCCGAGAAGGGTTTAGTCTTAGTTGGACTATGACTTATTGTTTATTAGAGGAATCAGTGGTACTTAAGAAGTTAGATGTAACTACAGGGGCGAAACAGTAATTTTATCCCAGCTGTACTTACAAGCAATTTGTGAAGGGTCATTGTACTGTTGACTAGTTATATTCAATGAACATAGAAATATACTTGTAGCTCGAAGAGTGCAATTGTCGGTCTTTAGTGAAGTGACCGACAGTTAATAGATATTGAGTAATTTAATTAAAAGATTTTAATTAATTATTCAAGTACCATTGGAGCTTTACTCTACAAGTCCATAAGGTTCCCTTTGTAGCTCAACTGAGATTATTGGGAATTAATTTTGGTTTAATTTGAATTATTCAAATTAATTGAATGATTGATTATATATGATATAATTAATTTACATTAATTATATGTTATATAATTAATATAATGTATTTGATCTATTATAATATAACGTTTATTTTGAGAGGAATTAAATATTTGAATATGATTCAAAATACTAATTATATGGGTCATATTCGTATAATTAAATTTGATATAAATTTTATTTATATTAAATACCACGACTGATTGAGAGAATTTAAACTATAGATTATATTGTATTTGATACAATATAAAAACTATAAGTTATGTGTTATATTCGATATAACACATAGTTTAATATATAATATATGATAAGTTGGTTATATATATATATATATATATATATATACTTTTATTAAATTAAAATTTGAATTTAATTTAGGAGGGAGTTATAACTCCCTCCCTCCTGTTTTCTCTCCTCATTCAATCGTGGAAGTGGTAGTTGGTTTTAGTTTTTCTTCGTCTTCTTTATAGAAGATAGTCACAGAAGGTGCCTGTGTGTGAAAAATCTCTCCCAACGTAATTCTCCCAAAAAATTATCCTCTCAGAAAATTTCTTCCTCTCTCATCCAAAATCAACAGAGCCCACAACTTCTATAATTCTCAACCCTTAAGAAGAATACAGAAGGCTCACTAGTGGTGGTGTTCCACTAAATAGTGATTTGGTTTTGTTGTGGTTTTTGGTTCTATTCGTTTTGAAAGAGTTCGTGACTAGATCAATGAGGATTATCATGAAGAATTGGTTCTTCAAAGGTTAGTATAATTCTAACCCTAACTCTCTTCTCGGTTTAATTCTAAAAGCATGCTGTAAAATTTCTTTGATATGCATAATGTTGTTCTGTAATTTTAATTCTCTGCAAAATTTAAAATTGAGACACGATCCACTCTCCCGCATCAGACCTTACAGTCTGTCAGTATTTAAAGCTCTTATGGTTTGTGAAAATTTGTATATTCTCTTCGTATAAATAATGTCTCTAGATCTTTAAATCGAAAACTACTGTTGCCAACTTCAAATCATATGTAAGATAGTTTTGTTCATGATTCTTTAACTGATGAGAGGCATAAGCAACCATTTTACTCTATTACATTAGCACATACCCCAATCCTTTCCTGAAGGTATCACTGTAAATAACGAAATACATATGGTACTATAAGAACTGGTGCAAAAACTACCTTCCGTTTAAGATCCCGAAAACTGTCCTCATAAGCCATACTCCAAACAAAAGAAGCTTCCTGATAACTTGTAGAAATACAAGTTATTACTTAAATTATTAAAACAATGAGAGAAGGCGATAGTAAATAGCCAATATTACGATTGAACACGCCAAACTGAAAGCAAAACAGCGATTGCTAACTCTCATCGCATAAAAGCAGTTAAACTGAGTTAATCTTGTATTTCTATGCAAGAACAAGGCAATAACGCGATCTCCTGAGTTAGCGATCCAATGAAATAAGGCGATAGCATGATCTCTTGAGTTGGCAATCCAATGGTACTTCAAAGACGATCGCGTGATGACCTTATATAAAGGCGGTGTCCTATTGTAATAAAAAATGATGGGACGTGAAGCCGATAGCGGTCAAATCAGAAATTCAGTTGGCGACCGTTGAAGACCATACCGTTGCAAATCCATTGAACCTCCAGTGACCACCAGACGGCGTGACAGGGTATGGAAATTAATGCCGCCCGTCCACGCAATCATTAGTGAGATGAAGAACTGTTTTGTCTGGAAGTCTTAAGGGGAATTAATTTTCAAAGAAGTCGAGAGACTATTGAAACAATATGGAAGCGAGACACCAACCCACACCTAACTCTTGTGAGAGCAAGAGTTACAAATTAGAAAAGAATTGGAGTGCTAAAATCCATATAAACGCCAGAGGAAGCAGGTCACTGCTTACCTGGCTTAACACTTACATCATCTATTGTTTTGTACTTGAACATTTTATTTGCAAGAATGGAAATTACATTTCAATCTATGTTCATTCTTTTCACACCATAAATGAGTAGCTAAATATGTGAATGGGTTCAAAAGTACTTAGCTAGTATGACTTAAGTTATGCACTTCATGCGATCATCTTGTCTTATGTATGCTTCATTCATCACTTTGAGTACTTGAAAGAGTAGTCTAAAGACATAGAATCTAGGCTTGAAAGAGCCATATTAGATCTCATAAGCAAGAGTAGAGGAGACTCAGAAATAAGTTCTATCTGTTGCACTCCCTACACATCGAATGCATCCTAGACATAGGCAATGTGGCCATATGCATTGAGAAATGTAGTGCTTAATATTTGTGTATAGCATGATCGCATGACTTGTAGAATATCTTAAGAAATGTTAGCAAAACCTCTTCTCAACTCTTTATCGCATATTTGTTACAACACCTCTCTTCTATCGCTTTGCATTTAATTCCATCGCCTTAAGAAACCAAAGTCAATCACCATCTAACTTCTTAAACTTAAAATAGCAATAAGATCAGAGAGAGAGTCTGTCACATATCTGTCTGAGTAATCCCTGCGTTCGACCCTGGACTTACCAGGACCTTAAGAAGGCTTATACTTGTGCTTTGTTAGGAAAACTTGCATAATCATCGCATCTACATATCCTTTCATCATATGATAAATCAACGCATCACTTCCTTCCAGGTTAACTGAGTCAAGGGAGTGGCTATGCGTGAAAAGTTTTTAACAAACTAACGATAATAACCTGCCAAACCTAAAAACTACGCATTTCACCGATTTCCATATGATGAGGCCAACTCGTAACCGCCTCAATCTTCACGGGATCTATAGATACTCCATTCTTTGATACGACGTGCCCTAAAGAAGACACTTGCCTCAACCAAAACTCACGTTGAGAAAACTTAGCATATAACTTATTTGACCTCAGGGTCTACAAAACTTTTCGTAAATGCTCATCATGCTCTACCTTTGTCTTAGAACAAACCAAAATATCATCAATAAAAACTATCACAAATGTGTCAAGGTATTCCTTGAACACTCTATCCATCAAGTCCATAAGCATTGCAGGTGCATTATTCAAGCCAAACAACATTGCAATGAACTCATAATGCCCATATCTAGAATGAAATGTTGTCTTAAGAATATCGTTGTCTTTTATCCTCTACTGATAGTATCCTAAACATAGATCGATCTTGAAAAACACTGTGGCTCCTTGTAACTGATCAAACAAGTCATCAATCCTTGGGAGAGGGTACTTATTATTGATGGTTATTGAAACACACTCCAAATGTGTGTTCTTTAGGCTTAGAATTCAGTTAGTTTTGTGCTTAATTTGAGATCGTTGATGTTGTTCATGTTTAATTGTAGGAAATCAAACAATTGGATTGGAACAGACAAATTCGAGGACAAAATTACCAAAATACCCCCAGGGTAGGTCAACTATGACCTAGGCCATGAAGAAATGAGAAAAGAAGTCAAAAGAAGGTGAAAAACACTGAAAGAAGCGTGCACGACACGCAGCGACAAGGCAGAAATTGTCAAAATAACACATCCCTACACCCAGGAAATTTCATTATGCTCATCCGTCCATTTTTAGACAGCGTTTCTACGTTGCCTCAGAGCATTGTAACACTCTAACATATTTTATAAAAAGATCACTTTGCCGATTGAGGAGAGAAGCTAGTTTTAGGGTTTTAATTAGAGTTCATCAAGGCATCCACGAGGAGCTAATTTCTAGATTGAGGTGACATCTCGAAGGTTCTAAAGGAGTGGTTGATTAAGAAGATTGTCAGAGGAAAATCTCGAGCATGAGAACAACAGTCGATGGCATGACTTGCATTTTCTTTTCTTTCTTTTTTTTTGTCTTATGTTCCTCTGTATTTTGGATAGGATGTGAATAATTTTATTTGTATCGCTGCCATGAGTAACTAATTTGTAGTCCATAGGGTTTTGACGTAATTTTTGGATAGTGAAACTTTGCTGATTGTTCTTGAATTTGTTGAATGCATAAACTATTTTGACATGCTTATGTGTATTGTGTCTAAACAATTAGCTACTATTTGAATGATTTTAATATGATTTCGTGCTTGAGAGAGAGACCATTAGATTGGAACTACATGTTAAACAATTAATCAATTATGCATGAAAACATTAGGAGGTTAATAGAGATCAATAATAGAGGAACCTAGCATTGCACCTAATTAATTGATTGCATGGTAATGAGTTGATAATTAAGTATTAGAAAGGGTTGAACTCGATAGAGGATACTTGGATAAAAGACTCTTAGGTTTATGGTTAACCTAAAATAAATTTAAAGTCTAAATAATTAATTTAGTTGATCCATCAATGAAATCATCACCCTAGGACGTGTCATTGTCTAGTTTCACCTTGGTGCTATCTTCTATTTTCTTTCTAGGACTAAATTAGAACAATTTATTATCACAGTTGGGCCCCCTTGATAAAATTAGAAGAACCTCTAAGTAGATAAGAGGAGCCAAACCAATTTTTCAGAGGATGATACTCAGTTTTGACTGTTTTAAAAAATATTATAATTTGACGCATGCGCTTACGCATTATCCTTTTTTAACTCTCTATAATCAATGCATAGTAACCAATCTTTCTTTTTCATAAACAACACCGGTGCACCCTAAGGTGACACACGCGAGCGTATAAAACTCTTATCCAACAACTCTTGTAATTGAATCTTGAGCTCCTTCAACTCTATTGGGGTCATTCTATAAGAAGCCTTCGAGATGGGAGTTGTACCTAGCTCCAGCCCGATAGCAAAGTCTATCTCCCTATACGGTGAAAAACTTGAGAGGTACTCTATAAAAATATATGGATAATCTCTTACCACTGGCTCTGAAGTCAAGACGACCTCAGTTTATTTGGTGTCAACAAAGCCAAGATACTCCAGGTACCTTGGTTAAGCAACTTGTTGGCTTTCAGATGAAATTACTTTAGGCAATACCATGGTCCCGACCCCTTTAAAATTAAAACTAGCATCCGTAGGAAAGTTAAAAATCACCTTCTTACAAGAACAATCTATACTGGCATGGTTGGAAACCAACCAATCCATGTCTAATATGACTTCAAAATCACGCATGTCCAAGACTATCAAAGTCACATCTAGCATATGATTTGCTATCAAAATCACTCTATCTGACATACTTTTTTCTTTCTATTTGCTAACATAATTTCTCGAGATAGATTAGAAACCAATAGGATATAATGTAAAAGTTCTAATTCTATCATAGCATGCTTCAAAGATACTGATGATATAAACGAATGGGATGAGTCAGAATTAAACATCACCAATAATGTACCTGTCATAAAAATGCCTGACTTCTTAGCCTTCGGCCGAGTGATTGAATAATCACAACCTTGCTATTGTCGATAGCTCGAACCCCCTTGATGCACTTTAGAAGGCTGACCCTTACTTCCTGATGAGCTTCGTTTGGGACATTTGTCAACCATATGCCTTTCCTGTATGCAACGGAAGCACACTCACTGCCAGTCAAACAATGTCTCCAATGATGCTTTTGAAAGAGTTAAATAACATGCAGCAGAATTCACTATATTTTGCAAAAACTAAAGCATGCTTTTCTAAAATATGGGTTTTAAGATCGTACCTTTGAAGAACTCTCCAAGAAAACTCACTAAGTTCGAATAAGTCATCGCAAATTTTTGAAGTATTTTGAACGAACGCATTCTCAAAAGCTAAATGCAAAGTTGAGGTGAATGAATAAAAAGTTTTTTAGCAAAGGTTTGCCGGATCTAAACTTAGAAAAAATCTTTTTGAAGAAGCAGTTGAAGTGGAGGAGAGCATTGCGATGATGGTTAAAGGTATGAGTAAATTATATTCTGAGAAGCTGGTCACCGCAAAAGAAAGCAAGAAGGTGAGTTAAGAATTTCTTAAGTATAATGCATGCTTGAGGACACGCATGATTCTAAGTTTGAGGGTGTGATGACATGTAGAAATACACATCATCTTAGGCCTTTTATTTAGAATTATGAGGGCTGCTAAGCATAATATGCGGCAATTATGTTAGGAATTCATGAGAAAATGAGTTTGTGTCGTTCGCATCAAGAATCTCAGCTAACCCACTATTATGCATTCAATTGTCTATCTTTGTAGCTAATGCAGGAATCAGACGAAAATGCAGAAGTCGGGCTATCGCATAGACGACCACATGCGGAGAAACTCTCCATCGCAAAGGCGAACGCATACGATCAACGCATGGGTGTTTCGGTAATCAACCGCATGCATCCATCGCATAAGAGTTGCGATTGTCAAGCGATTGCGGTCATCATGTAGAAGTTTCGATAATTAAGCGAATGCGGTCACTGCACGATTGCTGCTATACGATGACCATAATAGTGGGATCAACGCAAGGTTGATGGAATGAAGGCATCAAAACATATCTTGGGAAAACCAAAAGATGATGTTGATATTTCACCTACCACGCCGTTGGCAGCAGAGACTCAGAAAAAGACTAACGCGCCGCGAGTGTTAGAATCAGAGCAGGTCCATTAATGCTGTCGACGATCCAAGCTCTATAAATAGAAGCCGATGAGCAGAATTTCATTTCATCCAAGGTTTCCTATCTTCGGGTGGAGCCTTGTGATTCCGAGTGACGATCGGAGCCTTTGCTGGAGTTAGATATTAAGAGAGTCAATTCCACTGGCCATCCATGGCACCATCGGCAACCTTGACAAACATCTGGCTGAAGCAAGACATTGTTTCCAGCTGGTTCTTTCATTTTCTCTTCTTTTCTTATATTGTATTGTATTATGATGCGTTGTTTTTATGAATGAAAATATGGATGATATGCGTTGATGGATTGCGTTGTGCACTCAAGTTTCCCCAGCGGAATTCAAATGTAAATTCCTCTGAGTTTCCTGGTAAGTCTAGGGTCGAACATAGGGACTTGTGAAAGTAGTTGCGTTGGTAATATTTATGAAAACTTTGTGGTAACCAAGTAAATAAATCAAGTGTTGGGTGTGTTGTTGCGTTGATGAAAAAAAGAAGTAAATAAAGGCGGCGAATTTGGGAAAGATAGTTGCATTAATAGATGCGATGAGTATGCGATGAACGGGTTGAGAAGATCTTTAGCTAGCATTACCCAGGAATGCGTCAAACTTTGCGATCATGTTAAAACCATGCTCAACAAGTCATTTCCCAATGTAAATGCGATGCTCCTAAATCTAGGACACATGTGTTGAATGCAAAATATCCATAGAGCTTATTCCTAAGACTTTACTCCTGTCCTATACGTTGATGCAAAATGCATGGAAGCAAGGTGACCGCATACAATCGTATCTTATCGCTAAGATGCATGCAATGCATCAATAACAAATAATGCTCATTCCTAAGCGCCTATCTCTCGTTTATGCGTTCGAATCTGGTTCTTCCAAACCTAGATTCTGACCTGACCTTCCCAAGTCTAGATCCTGTCGTTAGACTACCCTCCCGAGTATCTCTAATAGACGAACCAAGCATACACAAACAAGATAATTGCAAAGAATTATGATTCCCTAGTTGTGCCAGCTAAATGCTTCTTAACCCATTCAACTAATTTAGCTACTCATGCGTGAATTACAGAGAGTGAATAGATATAGAGAAAGACATTCCATTCTTATAACTGAGTTGAGTACAAAATGATAATGAAAAATAAAGGTAGAGAGCCTGGTATCAATTCCTTGCTAACCAAGGCTTTTTACACTGAGTCTCTATTCTAATCTACAAATATTCCCGCTTCCACAGGCGTTGCCCTCTCTCTATCTTGGAGCTCCTGGTGCTTTCCCAAGCTTGCCAGAATGATCTATCGGCACACCTTCTTCCTCGCGTCCGCCTTAAAATGAAAGAAGACTATGGACAGAGGCGTGAACTTGTAAAATGATGAAGTAATCGGCTGCTTAACCCCTTTTCTGAAGAATGCACTTGGTATTTATAGGGATCAATAATGAAAGGTGGCTTCTCTCTCCTAGTTGTACAGATGAGACAGCTTTAATTCCTGACTGATGCGCCGGATGATTGTTACCGATAAAGCTGAATGTACTTTGTGACCGTTATCGGCTGTCAACTTAATTTGGATTCGATTGTCATCATCTTTCTGTCCCATCACTCTTAATTGGCGTTTCACTTAGATGCGCTCACCATGTTGCGTTGACTAAGTTGCAGTGATTCTTCTCGGGCGAATGTATATGAGCACAATCAACACAAAGTCTTGCGGTATAGTTGCCTCGATCGATGTTTTCTTATGATCGCAATCTTGCATTGTGTTAACGCATACTCTGCACAAAAATACAAAAATCAATAGTTCTAATGCGCTGAATTATAGAATTTATGCTTAGTGGACGCAATTTAACATATTTTATCAACACAATCCAACATTGTTTAATAACTTAGAACTATGATAACGTGCATTTCTGCCCGTTATCACACCTCTAAATTTAAACAATGCTTGTCCTCGAGCATAAGCTAAAGATTCCTTTAGCAAGTCCACCGCAAAGTTCTTTTCCTAGATTTCTCAAGGATACTTCCCTCGAGTCCTATATACCAGAATTTTCTTAAGTCTTATTCAAGTCTCTTCTTAAAATATTTCTAAGACCTAGGGACTGCAAATTTAACTTTCAAAAGGATTTTACTAAATTCCGGAAAATCGCATGATTTATTTCAAAAAGATAAAATTTTTCTTATCAAGGTGTCAAATGATTTATCCTTGCACAAAAATTTTCTTCATATATATATATGTATATGTATATATATATATATATTTCCTGACCTTGCGCTGATCCAAGTACCTTGTCTTTGTTTTGGCTAGCCCCCACGTGTGCCATGCGAACATCCAACTACGAGCAATGCACTCTTTCTCAGACTAGACTAATATCAATTTGCCAGCGGAGTTGCGGTCATTTATTTATGCGTTAATCCTGGTGACTTACTTTCGTTTTGGCTTGTCCTCACATGTGTCATGCGGACATCCAACTACGGTTAAATGCTTTTCACAACTTAACTCTAATCAACATGGGTTTCCCATTGCGTTGACAGTGGAGTTGTTATTCTCAATTTTTTTTTGATGTATATAGCAAGGTTGAAAATAAATACCTCACCCCCAAATTTAAAATACGGCAATGTCCTCATTACAAAAAGATTAAAATAAGTCATGTGATGACTATCTTAAGATGAAGTTGACTCTAATATACACGAAAGAAATAGAAGCATATTTTTTATCATTGAAATCATACTTGGTAAAGAAACAGAATGCGATGACTCACTAAATTTATCTATGTCAAATGATTGTAGTGATTAAAGAAAAATAAGTGAAATACTGATATAGTAAAATGACGAAGAGTTAAATGTTCAAGAGTTGAGTGAGGGATAGTCCGGGTTTTTCAACTTTGCGGTGACTGTTTCTGGCTGGGAATCTCCTCCACAATATGCCTTTATCCGTTGTCCATTAACTTTAAATTTTCGATTGCCATCCTCGGTGATCAGTTCCACCGCACCATGTGGAAATATTTTTTTGAAGATGAAGGGACCGGGCTAGCGCAATTTTAATTTTCTCGGGAAGAGCCGCAATCTCGAATTGAAGAGTAAAACCTTTTTCCCGACTTGGAGGTTTCTAGCGCATATGTGTTTATCACGCCAGCGCTTGGTGCGCTCTTTATAAATCCTCGCATTCTCATATGCGTTGACCCTCCATTCTTTTAGCTCGACCAGCTGCAATTTTCGCGCCCCTGCTGTCTTCAAATCAAAATTCAGTTTCTTGACTGCCCACAATGCTTTGTACTCCAACTCCAAAGGCAAATGACACACCTTGCCAAATACCAACGCATAGGGGGACATACCTATTGGCGTTTTAAATGCGGTCCGGTATGCCCACAACGCATCATCAAGCTTCATCGCCCAATCTTTCCGCGAAGGTCTTACCACCTTCTCAAGTATCAACTTATTTTCACGATTGGGCACTTTAGCCTGGCCATTTGTTTGTGGATGGTATACGGTGGCCACCTTGTGTAGAATATTGTACTTACACAGCAACTCCTTTATATTGTGGTTGACAAAATGTGATCCTTCATCACTTATGATGGCACGACGAGTGCCAAAACGAGTGAAAATATTTTTCTTGAGGAACTGGGAGACTACTATCGCATCACTTGCAGTGCATGCAATTGCCTCTACCCACTTGGAAACGTTATCGACGGCCAGTAAGATATAATGCTTGCCATGCGAAGGAGGGACTGGTCCCATGAAATCAATCCCCCAGGCGTCAAATAATTCCAGCTCTAAGATAGTGTTCATTGGCATTGCGTTCTTCCATGAAATGTTGCCAGTGCATTGACATCAATCACATTTCATTGTGTAGTCAGCAGCATCCTTAAATAATGAAGGCCAAAAGAATCCACTTTGCAAAACTTTAGCTGCAGTGCGTTGCCCTCCAAAGTGCCCTCCATATGGCGAATCGTGGCACTGTGACAATATGCGTTGTTGAGCAGCATTTGGTACGCATAATCGAATGATTTGATCTACATATTTTCTATACAGATTCGGCTCATCCCAATAATAGTGTTTGCATTCATGCTTGAGCTTCCTCTGTTGATGGTAGGTGTAATCTTTAGGGAATTGTTCACAAACCAAATAATTAACGATGTCTGCATACCAGGGCAATTCTTCTATGTGAAACAGCTGCTCATTTGGAAACATAACACTCACTTCAGATTCATTGCGGTCAACCTCAGGATTTTTCAGTCTGGACAAGTGATCCGCAACTTGATTCTCTATCCCCTTCCGATCAATTATCTTAATATCAAATTCTTGGAGGAGGAGAACCCATCTGATCAACCTCGGCATTGCGTCCTTCTTTGTCATCAAATATTTGATTGCCTAGTGATCAGTGTGAATGAGTACCTTGGTTCCCAATAGATATGCCCGAAATTTTTCCAATGCAAAAATTAGAGCCAGGAGTACTTTTTCAGTGGTGGTATAATTGATTTGAGCAGGGTTCAGAGTTTTACTCTCATATGCGATCGGGTGCAAAATGGTTTTCTTCTTTTGCGCTAATGCAGCTCCCATCGCATACCCGCTTGCGTCGCACATGATTTCGAACGGCAATGTCCAATCCGACACAATCAAGACAGGCGCAATAATCAGCGCATCTTTTAAAACTCGGAATGCGTTGAGGAAATTGTTGTCAAATTCAAACTTTCTGTCCGCCTCTAACAACGCACTCAGTGGTCGTGCTATTTTAGAAAAGTCCTTGACGAATCGTCTGTAAAACCCAGCGTGCCCCAAGAAGCTTCATGTAGCCTTCATGCTGGTTGGAGGTGGGAGATTTTCAATTGCTTCAATCTTTGCTTTGTCCACCTCTAACCCTTCTCGGGAGACCTTATGTCCCAACACTATACCCTATTTCACCATGAAGTGACATTTTTCCCAATTGAGCACCAGGTTCGTCTCTTCACATCATTTAAGAATTTTCTCCAAATTGGCCAAGCAAACTTCATAAGTGTTCCCATAAACGAAGAAGTCATCCATAAATATTTCCACTGAGTCTTCGAGAAAATCAGAAAAAATCCCCATCATGCATCTCTGGAACGTGCTCGGTGCAATACAGAGACCAAACAGCATGCGGTGAAAAGTGAATGTCCCATATGGGCAGGTGAATGTGGTCTTGTCTTGGTCTTCAGGAGCTATCATGATTTGATTATACCCAGGAACGAATGGTCATCGCATACATTTGTTAACGCATAGTTCCATTCCAACGCATGACCACCGACGCATGATAATCAACACATAACTTAAGACATGCATCGCATATTGCACCCCTCTAATTTTAGTCATCAAGTCTTTGGAGGCTAATTTTCGTCATCACAACCTTCACTTGATATCACCGTGAACCACCTCAAAGCCTTCCCTACTATCCTCTTGAAGCTTTAGACAGAATTATGGGACTCAAGAACAGCTTGAAGAAGTGAAGAACCAAGAAAAACTCACAGCAGCCGATCAAAGAAGACAGTCTCTTCTCACAAATTTTTCTCTAAAAAATTCTGCATTCAATCTTCTCAAATGACTCCAATCTTCTTTATATATAGTAGATGAACATGCAAAGAAGTGGAGTGCATGAGTTGCAGCTCATGCTTGGAGAATCAACGTGGAGAGGATAATGGCCTTTGTGTGAGCATGAAGATGAAGATAATGGAGAAAATTCAATCTCCATTTTGTGCAACCATGCAAAACGATTTTCAATTTTTCTTTTAAAACATAAAATGAATTAAAAACCATTTTAATTCAAAAATTATTTTCTTAATTTAATATCAAATATTAAATTAATTTTTTGCATAATAATCATCTTCATATATTTAAATCATATTTAAATTCACTTGTTCCATTTAATTTGAATGTTTCAAATTAATTTCTCAAGTTACCGAAAGCTTATCCATTTACAAGCTAGTAGGGGGACCTCACGGACCTACAGATCATGGGTTCCAACGATTCGAGATTAATCGGCTAAACTTATTAGTCCGATCTAGCCCCCATTCGTTAACTAATGGGACACTCCACTATAGCCCATAGTTGAACTCCCTTCACTGTAGATATATTATGTTCACTTAATAACCATAATCAGTAAGTCAATCCTTCACAAGTTGTTCGTAATCACAGCTAGGTCAAAAATACTGTTTTACCCCTGTGAATACATCTTATTCCTTAAATTCCAACTGATCCTCTAATGAACAATTCTGATTCATAATCTCTATGAACCAAATCCTTTCTCTATCACGAGAAGGCGGGGCCCCGATTGTTCAAGACCTGGAGTCAATACTTAAGAGAATAACCTATATGCTAACCCTAAATAAGGTAAGAGTAAATTCCATTTTGCAAGGCTATGTCCCCAGCTATTCATCTGGTCTTATCCCCAAAAAGGTAAGCTTATTGAGCAGTGTTGTTGGAATACTCTCACCGTTCGCGGATCAAAGGATAATCCCAAACAAATAGGAGTTCATAGCTAGCTCAGAATTGAGATCGATTTTTAATAGTAAATGGTCGTTATAAAGAAAAATGACTATTTCCGTGGTCTAGTCTATATGAAAACTCATTTCATAGGATGCCCCCACTCTCATGTCTCAACATGAACGATTGGTGGATCACATCGTTTGTAGCACTTTACAAGTTCTTGTAACAACTGCAAAGTGGGCCGCATCCAATAGTGTTACCAGGATGAGATACCCAATTTCATCCATATACTTATTAGACCATTTAGGCTATATACTGTCAACTTAATCCTGTTTATGTCACTACATAAAGTTACAGCACTCAGACTATAGCCAAGGATGTGTTTATTGGATTTTCATAATAAGATGCAAAATCAACAAATCATTATTATTGATAAAATAGAATGTTTAACACGAACTGCGAGTTCTAGGACATTCCCAATAGCCTTCTGCAAAAACCACACCTCGATCGGTCTCTATGTTGGGATTGATTTCCTAAATCTCGTGGTCTTATAGTTTGTAATTGTATTTGTAGAAATATTTTATTTATCTAATAAAATAAGAGGTATTTTATTCGACATTTAGTTGCATTAACCCAAAAACCAATAAACTAAGATCCAAGGTTATCTGCTGCAACTTAAACATGTATGTGGAGACATACAAGTGGATCATATTTAAGTGATAACCTGAACGGTTTGTAGTAGATGGATAAGGTTAGGTACTTTATTCTAGTGAAATTACGAATACAACCCGCTTTGTAGTGGTTACAATCGTTGTAAAGTGCTACAAATGATCTGATCTTGATAATTCACGTGGAGACATGTGAGCGAGGGTATCCTATACAAAGAGTTTGTATAAGACTGGCCCACGAAATGAATAGTCTCTCTATATAATACTGTTACTAGTAGAGACTTACATTTCACAAGGATGACCATAGATGATTCTACCTGAATCTTGAATGAGTTGTGAATTTCTACCTATGAAGGCAGTCCTTTGATCTGTATAGGTGACAATGGCTAGTTTTACCGACTCAATGTGCCTACCATTTTTGGGATTCGTTTGATTGAGAAGTTGGAAACACAGCTACAAAAGAAGAAATTCACTTCTTCCTTAATGTTAAGGTAAATAGAGAAATTGATCCCTTAAAGGTTGATTTTAGGGCTTGAACAATGTTACATTATAATATAACGTTTTATTTGAGAAACATAAATATTTGAATATGATTCAAATTTTAGTTATATGAATGAGATTCATATAAATATTATAGGTTAAAATTACTATGAATATGGTTCAGATTAAATACGATAGGTCAAATGAGAGAATAATAAACTATAAGTTATATTATATGTGATATATATAATTAAAATTGATTTTATTTTAAAAATAGTTATTGGATAACCACCACCCCCCCCCCCCTCATTTTAACATAGGTGTGTGAAAGTGGCAGATATGATTCAGTTCATCTTTTTCCTCTCACACATAAAGAAAATTTATTAAGAAAAACTCTTGCTCTTAAAAGGAAATCTTCCCTTCCAAATTTAATTACTGAAGCCCACAAAATTCTTAATCGATTCTCAACCTTGAGAATATCGAGGACTTTTTTTTGGTAGTATCCAGAATTTGGGATTTACATTGTTGTGTTCGTTAGTTCGAAGGAAAATTCGATTTTTTGTGACTTTGAGGGAAAATGTGAAGAACTTGGTCTTCAAGAGTAAGTGTATCCTCTAATGCCTTCTTCCTCTCTAAATTGTTGGGAAAACATGCTTAATCAGGACTGTTTAATCCAAGTTTCCATCTTCTGTATGTTTATTGTTCTGTTAAATTTAAAATTAGGACACAATATTTCCGCTGTGGGTAGTCACCTACTCCTTCACTCTCACAACCATTTCCGACTCGAAAATCTGCTGCTTGGGGTGTTGAAGTGGTTTTTTTTTTTTAATTCTGGCCCTTTTACAGGGGCTCGGGAGCACCCTGATCTACCTTCATCTTTTGACTAAAGGAAGGTCCCACCACAAATGACTTCAAGCGTTCGCCCTCTGACTGGAAGTCCATTTCAACTGCCAAATGAAGTGCCTCTACATGAGCGATCGATTTAAAGCCTCGCACAAAAGCTCATGTCCCATCCTTCAAACTTTGGATGAATCTTTCTGCTCTCATAGCCTCTATAGCGACCAATTCAAAAGTGAAACAGAACAACATGTCAAATTCCTAGTTATACTTCTCAACAGTCATGTGCCCTTGATTCAGGTCTAAGAGATCTTTTTGCTTATTATCCCTAAGTTACAGAGAAATTCTTTGCGTAGAAGTACTCCTTGAATTGCTTCCATGTTACTAGTTCACTACCTGTACCAATCATCCTCTCTGCCGACTGCCACCAAATCTGCACTTTATCGGTGAGCATGAAGAAAACAAATTTCACCTTCTAATCCTTTGGGCATTTTATGTATTAGAATATCGTCTCAGTTGTTGACATCGAAAACTCTACATTGATAGGGTCCTTTAGTAACCCATTAAAGGTGCGTAGATTGTATTTCTTGTGGAGGTGTTTAGCCTCCATTAAAAGGTCTAACATATTCTGGTCTGTGTCTAATTCTGGGCCTGAACTTGTGGTGTCAAGGCCTCAAGGGGGTGGTACTGTCTAGAACTAGGCAAACTAGGCCATTCACTCGTCCATCATGTCATTCACCTTATTTAGTACCGCTGTCATGACCACTTCCTCTATCGTCGCTGCCAAATTAGTATACTCAGTCGAGACAGCTAGGGGAATTGATGTCTGCGAAGGCACAATTATATTTCGGATTTGACTTCGTGTTTAAGTTCTTTCCACCCTGACCCAGAAGGGTCACTAGGCAATAGGGGATTCTCTAGTGCAGGAAGGTCTTGAACTTGTGGGTCTTGCACTCTCAACCCAGAAAGATCCCGGACTGGTAGATCTTGAACTTGTGGATCCTGAACTACCGGATTTCAACCTTCAGTATTTCGTCCCCGTCTAGCAATCCTATGACCGCCTCTTCCTCTAACTCGTACCATTTCCTAACAATCATATGTAACCAATCTTTAACAAACTTTTCATCAAGAAAACATGTCAATTACGATCATAAATTCAGCATAATCTTGTGCATATTATCATAGAGACTTTTCTTAAGAAATATACGTGGCAATGATAAGGAATCCGCTATTAGCCAAAGAGGACATTCTAGACTTACATAGTAAGTTAGTCTACAGAACCTAAAACATGGTCTCTAATACCAACTGTAACGACTTGACTCCTAGAACTTGTACTAGGCCGTTAATACATGCATGCATACATCTCAAACGACCCTTTTTATAAATTGACTAAAATCAAATAAATTTTATAAAATAAATAACTTTTATTAAATCTAAAAACTTAAAATATTTGATAAAGCAATAGTGGAAAAATTTATCTAAAACATATAATAGTGCAAAAGCTAAGAGTTTTTTAATTCAACAACAAAACTGGAATTTAAAACATGAAAAAATGGAAACATGAGCAGAAGCATCTGACTAGTCCAGTGACACAGTTATGAATTCCTCCTATCATTTGTCGATGTGTCCTTATCCATACCTGAAAAAAATAATATAATAAAGAATGAATATAAAATACCCAGTAAGTAACGTCCCTACCAAGGTCAGGCTATACATACAAATTTGTATGCATGTATACTGGTGGGATAAGCATATTGAAATTCGCCAAAGAAACATAATATCATGAACACTTGAAAACATGAAAACATGGATGACCATCTTGCAAGCTGAAGGAACGTGTGAAGGTCCTGAGCTGAAACGAGGGGATTGGTCCCAATTCTTATTTTCACAGAATCATATTTCACATAATACAAAATTATGCAATTCATGTAATTTAAAACATGCATCAAAATTAACAGAGATGAAAATAGGTTTTAGATTACTAACCTTTTAGGAAATCAACCTTCATGAATTTCTTCTCCAAAAACAAAAACACTCCAAACTCCTTTGGATCACGAAACCCAAAATACAACAATCAATAAATTCAATCCTTCGGGCACCACCATGAGATTTCCAAGGTATTCTCTTTAGGGTCGAGAAATTATAGGAGTTGAGAGCTCTATGTCAATTTTGGGAAGAAAGAGAAAAAAAATTTTAGGGAGAAGAATGTCAGGTAGAGAGATTTCTTTTTAGGAAGAGAAAATGAATCATCCACTCCTCTCTCAAATGATCTGAGTTTTGGAAGAAGACAATTCCTTTGCGTAACCAACCACACTCCACGATCCATCAAGCGAAAATAAGATAATGAAGTTATTTCTTAGTATGTGTTTCCTATTAAGATTAAATCCTTAGAACCATACACGAGCATGTAGTCCCTCGTTCTCCGTAGATACTTGAGGATGTTCTTAACGCTGATCCAGTGATCAAATCCTGAATTAGACTGATATCTACTGACTATCTCCATGGCATAACAGATGTCAGGTCTAGTACTAACATCGCATACATCAGGCTGCCAACAGTCGATGCATAGGGGATCCGTCTCATTTCTTCAACCTCTTGAGGTGTCTTAGGACACTATTTCTTAGACAATATAACTCCATGCTTGAAAGGTAGTAAACCTCTCTTGGAGTTTTACTTCGAAAACTTGACAATCATCTTGTCAATATATGATGCCTGAGAAATGGCTAGAGTTTTGTTCTTTCAATCTCTAAAGATTTGAATGCCCAGAAAAAACTAAACTGAACCTCTCCTAAATATTTCATTTGGAATTGGTCGTTAGCCAATTCTTAATTTCAGTCAGTAAACCTACATCATTCCCAATGAGTAGGATATGGTCTACATACAACACTGAAAAAGCTACTGAATTGTTGATGTTTCTCTTGTAAATACAAGACTCATCAACATTTTGATCAAAGCCATAAATTTTGATCGTAGTACCAAATCTTATATTCCAAAATTGAGAAGCTTGCTTCAATCCATAGATGGATTGATTAAGCTGGCAAACTTTTTGCTCGTGACCTTGGGTTATGAACCCCTCAAGGTCCTCCATATAAATGGTCTCCTGAAGACTGCCATTCAGAAAAGTAGTCTTGACGTCCATTTATCTGATCTCATAGTCATAATATGTGGCAATGGACAGAAGGATCCGGATAGACTTTAACGTGGCAACAGGTGAGAAAGTCTCCTCATAGTCGACTCCTTCAACTTGGGCATAACCCTTTGTCACGAGTCTAGCCTTGAAGGTTTTCACCTTCCCATCAGCACACCGTTTCATCTTATAGATTCATTTGTAACCTATAGGCTTAACCTCATCAGGTTGATCTACAAGATCACAAACAGAATTAAAGTACATAGACTCCATTTTGAGATCTATAGCTTTGATCCATTCATCTTTATCAACATCCTCCATTGCCTTCTTGTAAGACAATGGATCCTTAACATCTCCGACAGCTATCATAGCTAGGATTTTTGTTAAACCCATATAATGGATAGTCGGGCTCGCAACCCTCCCACTACGTCGAGACTCCCTCAACACTTGAAATGGATTTGACCTACTAAATGATCCAACTTCAACAACCCTTGTTGAGATGTTGGGCTTTTCAACTATTGTTAAAGGTTCAATAGTTTCCTTGGAAAGTTCATTCAAAACAATCTTACTGCGTGGAAAATGTTCCCTTATGTGGTATTCTTCTAAAAATGTAGCGTTTGTCGACACAAACACTTTATTTTCTTTAGGATCGTAGAAGTAACCACCTCTTGTTCCTTTGGGATAGCCTACAAATAGGCACAAATTTGAACGAGGTTCTAGTTTCTTAGGACTTACCTCAAACACATATCTTGGGAAACCCCAAATCCTAAAATGGCGTCAACTGGTTTTTCGATCATTCCATAATTCCAAAGATATTGTAGTAACACACTTAGATGGAACACAGTTCAAAATATAAATTGCAATCTGTACTGTATAACCCCAAAACGAGTCAGGTAAGGAAACATAACTCATCATAGACCAAACGATGTCTAATAAGGTTTGATTTCTCCTTTCCGATACACCATTCTTCTGAGGTGTACTAGGTGCTCAGAGTTGGGATACTATTCCATGCTCTATCAAATAGTTCTGGAATATAAGATCCAAAAAATTTTCACCTGAATCAAATCGAAATGTTTTAATTATTTTATTTAATGCATTTTCAACTTCAGCATTAAACTCTTTGAACTTTTTAAAAGCTTCAGACTTCTGTTGCATTAAATAAACATACATATATCTTGAATAATCATCAGACCATAGGGATTTGAAAGTACAAGCTCTAAGGGTTCTTAGGACCTACGACCTTTTCCAGTAAAAGATCTTTTAGTCATTTTGCCTTCAAGGCATGGCTCATATTTTCACATAATACAAAATTATGCAATTCCAGTAATTTACAGCATGCAAAAAAATTAATAGAGATAAAAATAGGTTTTAGATTGTTTGAAGAAATCAATCTTCATGAATTTCAGGTTTTAGATTGTTTGAAGAAATCAAACTTCATGAATTTCTTTTCCAAAAACACGAACACTCCAAACTCTTTGGATCACGAAACCTAAAATACAACAATCAATAAATCCAATCCGTCGAGCACCACCACGGGATTACCAAAGTATTCTCCTTAGGGTTGAGAAAGCACAAGAGTTGTGGGCTCTGTGTCAATTTTGTGAAGAGGGAGAAAAAAATTAGAGAGAAAAATGTCAGGCAAATAGATTTCTTTTTGGGAAGAGAAAATTAATCATCCACTCCTCTTTCAGACACTCTATAAGTTTTGGAAGAAGACAATTCCTCTGCCCAACCACCCACACTCCATGACCCATCAATAAAAAATATGAGAGGGAAGTTATTTTAATAACTCCCTCAATAACTCCATCCCTTTAATTTAAATTTAAATTAAAACAATTTTAAGTTAAATAATAATGATATAATAAATAATTTATCATACATTATATATAACTATATGTTATATCAAATATAATACATAACCTATAGTTTATATTATATCAAATACAATATAACCTATCGTTTGTCATTCTCTCAATAATTTATGGTATTTAATATAAATAAAATTTATATTAAATTTAATTATATGAATCTAATCCATATAATTAATATTTAAATCATATTCAAATATTTATTTCCTCTCAAATAAACTTTACATTATAATGTATCAAAAATATTATACTCATTATATCGCATATAACTAATTTAACTTAAATATATCATATATAATTAATTCCCTCAATTAATTTGAACAATTCAAATTAATCCAAAATTAATTTGATTCTCAACTAATCCTAGTGTAGCTACCAAAGGGACCTTATAGACCTGTAGCTAGAAACTCCAATAGTACTTGAATAATTAATTAAACTCATTTAATTAAATTATCCAACATCCATTAACTGTCGGACACTCTACTAAAGATCGACAACTGCACTCTTCGTACTATAGATATATTTCTGTGTCCAATGGATATAACCAGTCAATAGTGCGATGACCTTTCACAAATTGCTCATAAGTACAGCTAAGCAAAAATTATCATTTTTCCCCCGTAGTTACATCTAACTCCTTAAGTACCACTGATCCCTCTAATGAACAATAAGTCATAGTCCAACTATGACCAAACCCTTCTCAGATTGGGAGAGGGTGTGGTGCCATATTGGTCAAGTCCCACAATCAGTAATTAAGGGAACAATTTATCTATTTATCCCGACGTCGGGGAATGAGTGAATTCCTTCTTGTGCAGCTGTGTTCACAACTCTTCAATCAGACGAATCCTCAAAATGGTGGACTTCTTGAGTTGGCGATCTAACCACTTCACAACTCACTCAGGATTCAAGTCATGTCACCTATGGTCATCCTGGTAAAATGTAAGTCTCTATTATGAACGGTGTTATATAATGAGACTAGTCATTTTGTGGTCCAATCTTATATAATCTTCTTTGTATAGAATACCCCCGCTCACATGTCTCTACATGAATGATCATGATCAGATCATTTGTAGCACTTTACAACAATTGCAACATCTACAAAGCGGGTCGTATTCGCAGTGTCACCAGGATAAGGTATCCAACCTTATCCATGTTGGGATGGTACCAGCATGCAGCGGAAGTGACGAGGATTGATAAGCACTCTAATTGATTAATTTTGGAAGAAATGAAAACATGCAAAAGCGACGAGGCCGTATTCGCAGTGTCACCAAGATAATTATTTCTCGATAAAACTCAGAAACTCAGTCTTATATATCGAATATATAAGTTACCACTAGAGTTATAGTCTAAGTGGGAGTTTGTTAGGTTTTATGTCCTAAAACTCGTTTGTAAACAATAGAACTTATTCTGAAAAATTCAATAAAGGTGTTATTGAATAGATGTTTTGCTTGATAGAAATCCGATAAACCTGAAAGTCCCTTGACTATTGGATGAGTACTTGAACTTTATGTGGAGACATAAAGGTGGATCAGGTTCGAGTAAATAGTCAAAATGATCTATAGTATATGAATAAGGTTGAGTACCTTATTTTGGTAACACTATTGAATACGACCTCATCTGTGGTTGTTACAAAGAGTTGTAAAGTGCTACAAACGAAGTGATCCTAATTCGTTCATGTAGAGACATGAGGAGTGGGGGTTTCCTTGTGCAAAAGGGTTTGTACAAGACCGGACCACGAAATCAGTCACTCTTACTTTATAACGTTGTTTACTGTTTAAGACTGACTATTTCAAAGCAATGACCTAGGTAACTTGACCTTAATCCTGAGCTAACTATGAACTCCTGTTTATTTGGAATTATCCTTAGATTTTTATAGGTGAGTGTTGGCTCAACAGCGCCAGCTCAATAACCTCTCATTTCAGGAGTAAGACTGGATAGATAGCTGGGGACATAGGGTACAAGATGGAACTCACTCCTACCCGCTTTTAGGGATAGTAGAGAGGTTATTCCCTAAGTGTTGATTCTGGGTCTTGAACAAGGGGCTTTGCGCTCTCACTAGCCCGAGAAGGGCTCAATTTTGTTGATTGGATCACAAAATAATCGTTCATTAGGGAATCAGTGGGACTTAAGAAAGAAAAGGTAATTTCAAGGGTAAAACAAAGATTCGACTCAGCCGTTATTACAAACAACCTGTGAAGGATTGACTTACTAATCATGGTTATATTGAGTGGACATAATATATCTACAGTGAGGGGAGTTCAACTATGGGCTTTAGTGAAGTGACCTATTAGTTAACGAATGTGGGTTAGATCGATCTAATGAGTTTAGCTGATTAATCTCAGATCGTTGGAGCCCATGATCTGTAGGTTCACAAGGTCCTCTTACTAGCTCGAAAATGGATTAGCTCTAAAGTAGCGTGATAAGTTAATTTGAAACGTTCAAATTAGAATCAAACAAAATTGGAGAATATATATTTAAATATGATTTAAATATATGAAGATTGATTTGTGTAAAATTAATTTAATATTGGATATTAAATTAAATAGAATTATTTAAATTGTTTAAATAATTATTTATTAATTTTATTAGAAAATTAATTTGTAAAATTAATAAATTTTGATTTATAAATCAAATATGATTTTAAAATCAATTTTGGTTTTGGAAATAAAAACACAAAAATGAAAAATTGAATTCTTCATCTCCATCTTCAAAGTAGCTCACAAAGAACCCATTATCTTCAAGCTTCATTTACTCCAAGGATGAGCTGCATCCCATGCAACAAATCTCTTTGCATGATAATCTGCAATATATTGAAGAGATTGGAATATTTTTGGAGAAGGGCAACGGATATAATTTTAGCTGAAGATTCAGGTAGAAGAAGGTGTTCTTCATTGGGTTGCTACTGTGAGCATTCTCCAAGTTCCCTTTGATTCCAGCTTATTTTGAGTCCCACAACTCAATCTAGAGCACCAAGAGAATAGTAGGGAAGATCTTATGGTGGTCTGCACAAAGATTTGGAGGAATTAGCAGCTGGAAAACGAGTTTTCCAAGGTTCTTCAAAGGTATGTCATGAAACCCAATTAGAGTGCTTATCGATCCTCGTCGCTTCTGCTGCATGCTAGTACCATCCCAAGAATCCATCTACTACAGATCATTTAGGTTATCACTTAAACATAATCTACCTGTATGTCTCTACATACATGTTTAAGCTACAGATGATAACCTTGGATGTTAGTTTATTAGTTTGTGGGTTTAATGCTACTAAATGTCAAATAAAACATCTCATATTTTATTAAATAAATAAAATATTTATAAAATACAATTACAAACTACATAACCCTATGAGATTTAAGGCATTAACCCCAACACGAACAATTAAACTCACTCTAACACGTATCTGGTGGCTCAAAAGTACACAAACATGGTAGAGAACCCGTCAATCCCCAGAGCTGAACATGGTAGTGAACTCGAAGGATCAAGATGCTGAACATGGTAGTAAATCTGAAGGATCATGATAATATGGTAAGGAACCCGTCAGATCCCCGTAACATAGTAATGAACCCGAAGGATCATGAAAACTAGCTAGTTTTAGAAGGATAATTGTCATCACTAAACATGAATCATAAAACATTTATCTAGGGTTCCATATCATAATGATTAGAACATTCTCATGGTTCTGACATGTGCATAACTGAATCATTCATCATACATCAAATTCTCGAGGTCTAATACATGCTTCTGAATTTACTTATTCCCAACTGAAATTGAGGAACTAAAATACCCGGCATGAAGACGTTCCGATAGTAAAGCGACTTATCTTGATATCAAACTTAATTAATTTTTATCCGAGCAACTAATCTCCTTTAATCCTTTAGAAAGCTTAAATCAAGCCTATAGCACGAATCCAATTAACATTTACATTTAATGCCTAGACACAAATATAAACTTGTTCCATTATTCTCCAAACAACTTACCCAAGGTATTGGATTCCACTTCAAACTTCAATTGAGAACTCCACCTTAAACATAGACCACATTAAGGATTTAAAACCCAAAATTACAGTAACCATAATAACTCTTTATGGGCTTTGGAGTGCTAAAACTCATAAAAAATTTATTGAAGCACCCTTGAAACTGTTGGATTGGGAGGGGACGGAGCGGTGGCAGTTGGACGGACGGCGTTCGACGATCGCGGGCGATGAAGTGACAGTGCTGGTTGCTGAAGAAGAAGAAAATCAAGAGGGGGAGGAAGGGGGCTGCTATTCAGTTGAGGGAAGAAGAAAAGAAAATCTCTCTTTTTTTTAATCCTTGCACGTTTCACGAGAATTTTACATACATACATACATACATACATACATACATACATACATATATATATATATCACCCTTTCTCCTTTCACATAAACTCAGATTACTCATTTAATTATATCTATATATACTTTTTCAAATTCCATAAATCCACCATTAAAACAAATCCAAAATCAAATTTAACTCCTTAAAAAATTCTAAATCTCCAAATTAATTTATCCAACTTTCCTTAAATTAAATTCAATTTTCCAAATCTTTACAAACATCACCTAAATTAATTATCTTACCTCCCAAATTTAATTTTAGCATTGA
Organism: Benincasa hispida; assembly: GCF_027475165.1. NCBI lineage: Eukaryota > Viridiplantae > Streptophyta > Magnoliopsida > Cucurbitales > Cucurbitaceae > Benincasa > Benincasa hispida. The sequence goes on along the minus strand of NC_143480.1, from coordinate 14,009,920 downwards.
TAGCATCGAGAATGTGCTATCTTCCTTTTCTTAATTCTAAGTCGTTACTATGTTTAATATGTTTATTTAGTGTTTTCATAGGTGTCGAGTATCTTGGAGGTAGAATTGGTCGTTACGAGCTATTCAGGGTTAATTTGAAGCAAGGAACTAAAAAGAGTATTCGGGCTTCGAAAGATGCAAAATGACAAAATTGCCCCTGAAGGCACAGCCCTTAGCGCCGCAGCGCTACGTATTTTGACGGACTCGCGCACACGCCTTAGCATGCAATGCTATGACTAGCGCCACGAGCATTCGGGCTTCGTTTTTAGGGCAAAGATTGTCCGCTCAATCGGCCTTCAGCCGATTTCTTCATGTTCTCACCTCTTCCACTTGCATTTTTCTCTATTTCCTTCCTTCTTCTTATGTAATTAGTTGAGATGGAGCCCGGGTTTATCTTATTCATCCTATGGGAAGGTAAGATGGAGCCCGGGTTTATCTTATTCATCCTATGGGAAGGTAAGTTTTAGGGTTTTCTCTAGTTTAGGGGATTTTGATTGAATTCCTTGTAATTTTGGGAGGTTTATTTGAATGTAATCTTTATACCTCGATTATGAGTTTCCTTTCTGATTGAATCACTTTGTAATCATAATTTCTCTTGATTGTCTGACAAGCTACATGGGATTTTATGATTGAATGCTTAGAGATTGGATTGTAATATGTGATATAAAATTGTGGGTTAATCTTGAATGGAGGAAAAGGTTAGATAGGCTTGCAATTTGTTGTCTATAATGAATAGTATTGTTCCTATTGACCTAGGGAAAACTGTATTGAATGTTTGGTTAGACGATGGGAACTAAATGTTCATCCTAGTGTAAGCCCTAGAGCATAATGCGGTTAGGTAAATATGTTTAGTATGGATTCATCTAGCATGTTTAACTAATTAGGTAATTAGGACCATTGGTTGGATGTCCAATCAATTAGGCTAGGAATAATTGAGAATCACGAGATTGCATTCGAATAATTCGATGAACAAGATTACATTGAGTCATTCAGATATTTGTTCTCTAAGCTAGAACGTCTCTATTAATTACATTTCTATCTTTTATTTTCCCACACTTTATTTTTATGCATTTCCATTTAACCAATCCCCCCATTTTACCACCTTAACTAAAAATGAGCCTCGAGGAACTAATCTTCCGCGCTTCCCTATGGTTCGACCTCGGATTTGTCGCTTGTATTACTAGATAATATAAGTAGTTTGTTCGATGATTTATAAATTTTATTTAATTGGCGGAGAGAGGTTTGCGAAATTCACTCTTCGGGCCTTTTCAAGCCTCAATTTAACAAAATAACGTCAAAATATAATTCATGATAATTTAATGAAAATTACTTGAAAAAATCAGGACGTTACACTTTTCTTCCTATCAAGAAACTTAATTACGAAAGGTCAAAAGAGAGAAACTCAATATTATTCTTACTCATATGGTTGTAAAAACCATCTAATTCAAAAATATTGATTTTTATTGTTTTATACCATGTTAGAGAGTTACCGTATAATCATAAAGTTAGAAACTTACACGAACGCTATCAAAACAAATATGTTTCAATTGAATTTCAAAGTCCAAGCATTATTTAAATTACTTCTAACTATGATTTTTCCTTTTTCTGTAGTTCTAGAATGTTTTCCCTAAATTATTGAGGGTAAGAAAAACTTAAAAAAAAATGAAGTGTTTCTCCATCTCAATTCAAATGACAGTTGCAAAGTCTATGTCCAATTGTAAAGTCAATGCCCCAATTTATTAGCTTAATTAACATTTTAGGTGACATTTTACCTTTACAAATATATGATAGTTGCTACCGGGTAACTTTCCTCCTTGAATAATAACTCAAAAGAGATAAATAACTCACCAGTTTCTCCCTAAAAACTGCCATTTTAATTTATTTAAAAACTTTTTTTGGTTAATAAATTACAAGTTTAATCTTAAAATTTTTAATTTTAGATTTAATAGGTTGCCAGATAGAGAGATAGGAAAAAATGTCAAGTCAAGAAAATAATGTCTAATGAATTCCTACTTGAAATTTGACCCAAAATTTAAAATTTAAAGACATATTATACATTAAATTTGTAAATCAAACAAAAAAAAAAAGAAATATTAGGACTAAACTTATAATTTATTTATTTTTTCAATTACATGAAAATACTCTTAATTCTAATGAACGATTGCTCAGACCAAATACATATTATTATCTTTAACTTTTTATTGTAGTTAAATAATAAATAGTCCAAGAGTAGGAATTCAAATCTCTAATAGAGATAATTTCTTATTTTAAAAAATATATAAACAATATATTAACTAATTGAGCTAAGCAATATTTGAACAACACAATTACACATTAAAATTTCGTGTTTATATCCTATGTATTATGGGGGAAAATAAAGGTCCTTTGAAAAAAAATAATAAATAATAAATAAAGGTGGAGCTCTTGAGACTTGAGAGAGGTCCGGTGAGAAAGCAAAAGAAATAAAGAAGATTATGGTTCATTAATTAGTATCAATTTTTCTATAATTAAAGTGACAAATTAATAATGGCTCCACTTAGTGGCGCTAATTTTTTCATTAAAGATAGCATAACATCCACTTACTCGTGTTATTATTACCGATCATTATTTGTTCTTTTTTTTTTTTCTACGGTTTTGTCATGCGAACAAATTTTAAAAGAAAAATCTGCAATTTTCAAATTAGAAAACAAAATTACAAGCACACAAAATAAAATTCAAATGTACAAATCTTTGTGATAAAGAAAAAAAAAAACAGAGAAAAAAAGTTGCTCAATCCCATGTATAAAGTTTAAAATTATATGAATTACATCGAAACTATTAAATTATTAATTAAACTTTTTTTTTTTTTCTCGGACGTGAAAAAGTTTTGTCATCCGCATCGCATACACATGGCGCCCAGATACGGCCATCGTTCAGTGCCGTCCAATGAAAACAGTCTGTCGCGAATCTTGAGGCAAAAGCACTAGGCCCTTCCCGTCACCAACAATCCTCTGTTCTCATCCGCATCGTATTAATCATGGTCCTTCAAAATATATCAAGAATCTCTATAATCGGACGGTTGCAAAGCGGACAAGATCCTCGATTTAGCCACAGCTCCCTCGAACAAACCCTACAAAACGTATGCCCACATGGGATAAATGCCGCTCCTTTTTTCCTTCCCATGCACACGCAACACATCGAATCATTTCCCGGCTCTTCTCTCTTTGTTTCCGCCACTCCCAAATTCCCACAACCGCCACGACCGCCGTCTGTTTCTTCCAGCAGCCGCATCAGCGACACCCTCAACGGCGTCCCCGTTCCCATCATTCCGCCCAGTGAGTCAAAATCGTTGTTATTAAATTCCACAATGCCCCCTTCCATTCCACGTGGGGACGCTCTTAAACGACGCTCCGCCGCTAGAGCTGTGGCCAAGTTCATCCCGGACGGCCCCGGCGACTGCACGGACAACGGACTCAAGCAACTCCGATCCAACTCCCTTTCCTCCCGGCGCGTGTTCGTCACCTCCACATCCGGTACTCTCCGGTCATCGTCATCGCCGCCGCCGTTTCTGACGCTTACAGTCGGCGACCGGAAACCCCAAGTAGCACCACAACAGCCCATAACCTTAAATCCTAGCCGTTGCTTTAAACTGGGCCGCTGCCTTCCTCCTCCATCGACACCGTCCATTTGATCGGTTAAAAATCCCCAAATGGTCCTAGCCTCCCTTTCTCGCCGAGCAGCTTCCTGTAAAATCACACTGAGAAGACTCATTTTTCCGATGGGGAAACAAAATTTAGTGAAGAAAATCGAAAAAAAGTATGAAAATGAATGAAGAAAATTGAGAGGAAATGTAAATAGTTAGGATTAGGATTAATAACCTTTAGCCATGGCCATGGAGATCTCGTGAGTTTATTCAAAGATTCTGATGAAACCCACCTCTCTGTTCTTAATTATTCTCGGAACCCCGTAAGGGGTCGAAATTCGAAACTAAAACCAGGCCCCAAGAACAAAAATACGAGAATCGTGAGAGTCTTAAATGCCAGTTTAATGGACGCCAAAATTAATTAAGCAATTAAGAGAGAAATGAAGAAGAAGAAGACAAAGAAATTAGAATGAGGAACTCAGAGGAAGTGGAGGGAGTCTACACTTTACAGAGTCTCTCTCTTATTTCTTTGGAAAATGCGGTACCACATTGAAGTTCTAAATAATTGTAATACATATAGTTAGTTGAAATTTATTTAATTAATCTTCAAAATCAACTTAATTAAGATGGATTATGTTAATGCATTTTCTTTTATGGTTTGTTTGTTTGTTTTTTGGACAGGGATATCTACCTTCGCCGGCTGCTTAAGTCAACGGCCATTACGGCCGGCTCGTCGGAGGTCAGGTTCAGGTATGTACCAATTAAATATTGCTCGAAATAATATAATTGGACTTTTTTTTTAGTAAAGTTAGACGTGTTATTTGGATTTAAATGTGCAATTTCAAAATTAATTTAAAATATGTTGTTATTATAATATGAATTTTTTGATATAGCAGTATTTTAATAGAAAATACTATGGTATATTTAAGGCTACCTATATGTTTATACATCCTATTTAATTATCCGATTACATATTATTATATGACAAAATATTTTTACTTTTTTATTTATACTATTATTATTATCATCTATGACTAGAATGAAATGCAAGAGATACAGTCAAGTATCGTATTAATATTTGCTATGTTTTTTTAAAAGGTATACATAAGAAGTGTAAATATTTATTTTGTATGGGTCAGTCAACTAGAAACATATATTAAAATTAGAAGTTATTTATTCAATTACGTTAGTTTTAAAACTATGTATACTTACTATAGGAACTATCTTACAATATAAAAATAATATGCGTATATTAAATTAAACCAACATGAGATAGTTCGGTCTTCTACCTCACATTTATTGAACTAAAGATTAATAATTGTGAAAGATATATGATATTTTGAGCAAAAACATAGCAAATAGGAAATATGGGACAATTGCACCTTTTAGGATCTTCATAAATTGAAAGCTATAAAAATAAGTTATGTTTTATGATTTGTCGCTCTAAACTTTTATAATTGAATTGTTAGTCATTTTAAAAAAAAAAATTGCCCTAATTTTAGTTTGGTATTTTCTTCACTTCATCCTTAGAAAAAGTCAACGACTTTAAATTTGTAGAATCCTCAAATCAATCCGTGAAAGTTCTCATATTTATAACTTAGAATTTACTTAAATGAGTTTCATCTTGAAAATAGGGAAATTCTTATAAATACATAAATCCAAAAAAGTATTTAAAAATTTTCAAAAGTGTTTTGTACATTTGAAAAATTTTGCGTGTAAATATTTTTTATTTTTTTATATTTAAAAGGACTCTTTAAAAATATTATAAATAAATAGCATAATTTAATTCAACTTCTTTAGTGTTTGGGGCTAGTACTATCTTAAGATTATAATAACTATCTCTTGTTACTGTAAATACTATTTTACATTTATAAATTAGCTACTATTAATACTATTTCAAAATTCTCATTTGTTAAAATATTTACTATTTGCTATGGTTTTTTCTATTTTACATTTATCATTTTTTTATTATTTGGTACAGTGTTTACTATTTCCTTCTCAAACTAAAATAGTTTATACCTCAAATACATACTATTATGACTCAAACTAAAATAATCTATACTCTAAATACAAACTATTACAATCTAATAATAATAATCTAAAACTATAATAACCAACTCATTCCTATATGCTCGCTTAATTTTTTGCATTCCAATAATGGCTTCACTGTTCGATCAACAAATAAAGATATGATAAGAAGTATCATTACTAAGTAAACAAATCATGATGTATTATTGATATATTTTATTCACTAAATACTAAGTTTGAACTTGAATGTGGTTCTAATTTTTTTAAGTGTCTATATATAATATAGACTCTATATATAGTTATTTAATTTTTTTTAAAAAAAAGTTTGTTTCTTACTTTTATTATAATTTTAATGAATTAATTACATACCTTTTCGTATGATAATTTTAAGTCAAATAAGTGAGAGATAAACATTAAGCAAAATGAATTACGGATAAAAAAGTAAAAAAGTAAAAAATAAATAAATAAAAATTATGGTTTTTTAAAATTTAAGAACTAAAATAGACACCATGTAAGTCAAAGGAGTGAAATATAACAGACTCAAAAGTTAAAACCAATAAAAAAAATCTTATAGACCAAATAAGACTTAACTTAGACCATTTAATTATTGGTTATATTTCAGTAATTGGTTTGACATTGTGAACATGTCGATGACGCTCTAATTAAAATTAAATTAAGTTACCATTACTATCTTTCTACTTTCACCCGTCTATATTAATTTGTGTGTTGTTAGTTTATAGTTGTATCTTTTATATATACCGATCTTTATTAGTCTTCTATTTTGTTCAAATGTCTTGAATTTATTTGCTGGTACTTTACGCTATATAAACTCTCTAAACCCTAGAGGCATCATTTGTGTATTAAAAAAACATTCTCTCTAATAATATTGTTCTCTATCGGTCTCATGGACGTAGCTAATATATCATTAGTGAATTATGTACATATGTGTTGATTCTTTTTATGTTCTTATATTCTTCGATTGCCGACTTCGTAACATGTTTATTAGTTCTACATACTTATATTTACCATGTCTTATTTTAAAAAGAACACTAGATAGAAATTATTATTATTGTTGATCAATTTTATAAAATTAACTACAAATTAATAATATGGATCAATTTTAAATTTTATTTAGACAATTTGTTTATTTATGCATTTGAAAACGTATTGAATAAAATAGAATAAGAAGTATAATGACAAATATAGTATTTTAACCTATATATTATTTTCAACCAATTAAGAAATATATATATATTTATATGATTTCTCTATGCAGGAAAAAATGACCAATCAGGCAATCATTAAGACGTGACTCGTCAACAAATTTTGTATTAAAATGAACAATAAGCTATAGTTTGTACCTAATATTCTAATTGGCTAGAAGCTAGCCATGTAGTGACATGGTCATTACTTGATAATTAAATATATGTTATGTAGAAACTAAAAGCAAGTTTAATAATGGTTCACGTTCCATATTTTTTTGTTTTCAATTCTCTATTTTAAGAAACAGTTTTTTTTTTTTTTTTAATCACTTGTTTCTAAAAAAAGTGAACAACGTTTGTAAGATTTGAGTTGAATCTTAGAAAATAGAAACTACTTCATACCATTGTTTTGTTTCATTTTTCCTTTTTCTACTTTATCGTTATTCTATGGTTTAAATTAAGTATGGTATATTTGTTAGGGGGTAGTACGTTGTACACTTTTTGTTTCTCATAACAGTTTTATGTTCAAGTTTGGGTTAAGTAGTTTAGGTATCAAATAAGAGATCAAAATTTGATTTTGGTAATAATCCAACTATCTTGTACAAAATCTATTTGGTTCAAATGACATTGTTCGCACGAGATATCTGGAGAAACTTGTTTCGTAGAATTTAAACTTTGTATTTGTATTAATTTAAGTATAACGAGTACAATCTCTAATACATAATCTTTTGATGTTTTCAAAATAAATTTTAATCTTTAAGGTGGTTGATCTTCTTGGATAATCGGCATTTGGACTTGTTGATCTTCTTGGATGATCGACCTTTGGCCTTGTTGATCTTCTTAGATGATCGACCTTTGGGCTTGATGATCTTCTTGGTTGATCGACCTTTAGGCTTATACATCATCTTCTTGGATGATCGGCCCTTGGGCTTGATGATTTTCTTAGATGATCAACCTTTAAGCTTGATAATCTTCTTGGAGAATCAGTGTAAACCCCTAAACTCGTTCTACTAGTTAATTATGCTTAAGTCCTCTTAATTATGTGTTTAATGTCATTGTAAGTCTATGTTTATGATAATTGTAATGTTTGTAATAATATGAAGTTTAAGAGCATGCATGTGATGTTAAGGGAGAAGAAAATTTCTAAGTGTTAAAAGATAGCCCTCGGGCATTTTGAAGGTAGAAAATATTCTAAGTATGAAGTGTTGAGCTATCAGGTGAATTGAAGAGGAGTTCAAACTTAGAAGGAAAACGGAAGGTCCATGCAACAAAGTCATGTCAATGTATGCGGCCAACCCTTCCAAAATGCTATGCGGCCAAGTATTTAAGGAATGGAAACTATGCCAAAGTATAGCCCATGAAGTATGTGGAAGGTCATGAAAGAAGCTAAGTTAGCTGTCGAGTTTGATGTTTAGCCAAGACTAGAGCTATGAAGCACAGACATAGATACGGCTACACGATACGGATACGATCGGATATGACGATTAGTCAATTTCTAAAAAACTAAAATACAGATATGTCTAAGGACGCGTCATTTTTTTATATATATTTTTAGTATATATATTTCTAAAAAACAAGGATACTGATACATTGGAGATACTTTTTTTTTCTTTAAAAAATCTAGGATGTAGATAAATTTAGCATACAAGTTAATAACAATAGCACAAAATAGAATACAAACACTCAATACAAAAAAAGCAACATCTAAGATGTAGAAGTACAATAGTTAATAAAATGCAATAGAAAAGTTACTCATATTGCAAAAAGAAGACGATTAGAGAGAGAAGTATGAAGATAAACGAAGAACTTATTGTTGGACTTTGTGGGGATTCAAATGTGAAGATAGAGATTAGATGATTCTAGCCTAGGATTTGGTCCATTATTTATTTTTTTCTCTTTTAATTTTGGACTCGAGTAATGAGCTTTTTAAATAGGTTGTCTAATTTTAGATTGAGAAAGATTAGATAAGTTACTTGTCTTTTTCCTTAAAAAAAAATACGCATAGAAATAGATATGTCAAATCGCGTTACAGATACGTATCTGGAAAGTATCTGAAAGTATAGAAACATCAAATCGCGTGTCAGATACGTATTTGGAAAGTATTTGGAAGTATCGGTATCCGATACGTGTTTGATACTGATTCTTTGCTTCACATGAAATATCTGTACTTCATAGCTGATGAGAGAAGTACGTGACCAACTTCACCTAAGGTGGGGAAGGCTAGTATAGGTGGCATGCAAATAGCTAAGTTGCCTAGACAAGCTCTCCAAAGAGGATTGTAACGACCCTAGTTTCCTACAATATTCTAGGACGCTACTTCGTGCATGCATAGACTCAATCGTACAATGTCTTTTAAATCATCAAATTAAAGATCCAAAAATTTTATTTAATAACGCTCAAACGAGCAAGGATGGGAAAAACATAATTAAATAATAATAAATAAAATAAAGCAAAATAAAATAAAATAAAATAATTTACCAATCGGGGTACCCCTAATCCCTACTAAAAACAAGTGTTTGAAATTAAATAGTCAAATAATAAACTTGATATATTTTGCATAGTAGTGAAAGACGCCTAACTCCTAAACCAGAATTCAGAACATAATACTGCGGAAGTAATGAAACGTCCTAATGGTCAGGTCACGGATCTCACTTGTCATGCGCCAGTCTGTCATTAAAATAGGGAGAAAAAAGGGTGAGTATAAAAATATACTCAGTAAGTAGCCCACTACTAGGCCCACTCAGTGACCTATTAATTTATCCATTGGACCAAAAATGCACAAAGGCATAATATAAGATGTGGTCCGAAGGCTCACACATGCGATGTGCATGGTCCAATGGTACACTAACTGTCACTAAAATCTCATATGGACATAATTAAACATAAGCATGCAATCAAGGCTATGACTCAACATTAAACTTTTACACCCTTTCCCATATTTCAATCAACTATTTCAGTCTACTCATAACTCATACATCAGTACTCAATATCAAGCCTTAACATATTATATCCATGCTTCAACCTTATCATAATATCCTTTAGTCCTTACATCCAAATTCATCACAGCAAGAATACTTCAAATTCAACACATCGAATCCAGCACAAAACCCATAGCAGATTTCATCACAATTTCACATATGAAATAAAAATATTTCCCAGGCCTAACAACATCCTAGGGCAACCAGCAGTAAACCACTTACCCCGCTCGAGGACTTCCTTTACCGACACACGCTCCTGAAACCAATTGCAAAATCCATAGGTGAACGTTAGCTTAGGCTCAAGAATCCCCAAATGACAATGGGCTGCCAACAAAACAAAGAAAACAACTTACCCCCAACAGACCGCTCGGTCGGACTGCCGTGAACCGACCGCTACCAACGCTAATGACAAATGGCGGACGAACAGCGGTATAAAAGAGAAGCTCGGCGTGGAACGGAAACCTGCGGCGTGGAAGAGAAACTCGGCCCGTCTGGGCCTCGTGCGGAATGGAAGCAGACGACGCAGAAGGGCTTGCGTGGCTGGGACGGACGGCCTGTGTCGGGTCGAGTGGCGGGCGGATCGGAAAAGGAGGCGACCGACGAAGAGCTGGTGCGGTCGACAACGACGAAGGCGACTATAGCAGGGGGCGGCTGGAGGAAGAAGAAGAAGAAGGAAAAAGGAAAAAGAAAACCCTCTCCTTTTTTCTGTCTTTTTGCACGCATCCCAATGCCGTTTTAAAACCCTACTTCCCTTCCTAAAAATAACCAATATTTTTCCCTTTTTTTTTTTAAACAAAACAACTTTGGGACGTTACAGGGATGCTAAGGCAAAATTGTAGGATGGTAGCAAGAGAATCAGTGATTGAGAAGTTTAAAAGTTGGCAGACAAGACTGTCATGGATGGATGCGATGATGGGCCACTGAATTGATATGAAGAGGTGTGTTAAGGAAGTAAAGATTGACTATGTAAGGTGTGCTAAGAACACCTAAGACGAGGCGATACGATTAATGGCTAAGAGTATGCAATAACTAGTGATGGGGTCTAAGTGATCGCAAGCTCTATGCGATGAAAATTAAGCTAAGTATTCAGCTTAAACATTGGTTAGTAAGCTAAGTGGCAACCTTAGAGATGCTAAGTTAAGGATTAGCATGCTAAGTGACGTTTAATTGAGATTAGCCCACATGCAAGCTCAAGTATAAATATGGCTTGCAAAGAAGAAATCAATTTTTCTAAATTTTGCTTACACTTAAGAAGAAGTGTGAGCCTATAAAGCTCTGAAGATGCTAAGGGATTGTCGAGCAAGTTTGAAGAGACTTGAGGACTTTCAGCTAAATTGAAGAGGATTTGACATTCAAATTCTAAGGTAAACAACTAAGAAGATTTGAGCAAATTCATGGAAAGGAAATTAGTCAATTGATAACTAGAAATAGAGTGATAAGATTTAAAAGATTGCTAAAATGATGTTATGAATGAACAAGCAGGCAGTTGTATACGAAGAGTAAGCAAGCAGCTGGCTTGCTAAGGTATGCGACAACACGCATAGGCGTGAAGTACGGTAAGCGGAGGTTGATTGACGCATAGACACAGAATTGTGTCTTTGTGACTATTGAGCACCCAATAGAGAGGGTAGCCAGTCATTAACCAAGAGGAAGGAAAAGTGGCTAAGAATAAGTGAATGCGAGAAACTAAATCATGATGTGATAAGATTTATGTATGCGATAATGGAAAGTTAAGTGTTAAGCTCAAAAGGGAGCTAATGATACTAACTAATAGACCTCTTCGTATTATAGGGCAGATGCAAGTAGGGGAGACTTATAGACCTCTTCTTATTACAGGGCAGATGCAAGTAGGGGAAACTTATAGACCCCTTGGATATGAAGTTTAAGACTGTTTATGACAAGTTTTAATAAATGCTTTCAATGACAGTTTTCATGAATGATTTTCAACGCATAAGCAGCTTAGATGAAGTTTTTTATTTCATGATTTATTTGACACATGCCTTTAAATGAATGTTGATTGCATGATCCATGTTTTCAAATGATGAAGTTATTTACGAACTTAGTATGCGTTTTTAGTATGTTAATGCCTATACTTTATAGCATGATGAAGGTTTATCAAGGAAATTTTATAAGTAGACTCCATGTTTTACAAGGCACTATGCAATGATATAAAACCATGAAATATGATCATTCCAACTGTGTATTCTGTTTATGTTCTTTAAATGTTTAAAACTTTTGTACCTTGTACAAGCCCTACTCCAATGTTGGTACCGAAGGAATGGTAAGGTATACAAATTTTAGTTATGCTAGGGATCCTTGACACCGAAGGTAAGGTAAGGTGGTCAAGACCCTATTCAGCTTTGCATACACGTACGACTTATGTAATCGACATTGATGAGATCAAGAAAAAACACTCTCTCTTAACTCAGCTGGTAGGTGATTGACAAAAGGGCTCTCACTTTAGTCCAGGCTATCATAGTAAGGATTGAGCAAAAGGGCTCTCCCCCACGTTCAGACAGTGGAGTAGTGGTATTTTATAGTATGATATTGATGAACTTTATTTCAGGGTTTCCATTTGATATGATTCCATGTTTTCAGTTTTATTTTCTAAACCTTGATCATGATCATATTGATGTATTTATGAAAAACATGTTTACGTTATTTATGAATAAAAGCATGTTTTTGTCTAAAATAGTTACTCACTGAACCTGTTTAAGCTCATATTTTAAAATGTTTACTTTCTCCAGGTAGCGACCAACATCTCGAAGTCGTGTAGATCCGCCAGTCAATCACTATTCAGGATTCTTCAAGAAGTAGAAGCTTAGGTGGCTCACCATGTCTGTTAAACCCTGAGTTTGTCTATATATGTCATGGGGTTCAAGGTAGGATTTTGAGTTAAGGGTCGTAAATATAAACGTTTAATATCGGTATGTCTGTTATGTAAATAAATGTGAATTTCTCTGTATAGTAGCAATTGAGTTAATAAGTTGGTGTGGAAGTTATGCATATTTTGAGTATAAGTTACGAACAGTATATCAGGTTAACAGGTGCTCAGGGAATTGGTTTACAAGAGTATGTGGACAGTAGTTGTCATAAGAGGGTTGACAATTATTGTCTTCACATTTCTCAGATTAAAAGGGCAATATAGGGAGGGGTGTGAAAGTTAGTGTTCGCACGAGGCTTCTGGAGAAATGTATTTCGTGGAGTTGAACTTGTGTTGATGTAGATTTGATGTTGATGTGGTTCGGTCTCTAGTATTTAACCCTCTGATTCTCTCTCGGTTGAATACATATGCTTGATGTATGAGAGCATGTGAATGTTCTTTGAGTTTTGGAAGAATGCTTGTATCTTCAAAAGACTTCGGTCTTCAAGTGTGGTAAGCTTCAAGAGTCAAGGAGTCTTCCGATTGTATAGAATTCCCTCTAGGCTCTCTGGAGCGTAGAATTGCTGACCTCCTCAAATGTAGAGCTCCTCTATTACTCAGATGGGCTTTGTGGGCTTGGGCTTGGTTGGTCCATGGACCTGGCCATTGGGCTCAACTAATTGGATTTGGGCCTTATTTGGCATTTGGGTCAAATTAAGTTATTTTGGGCTGAATGGAGTTTAGCCCAAATTATAATATCAAATTGGACCAAAATAATTTTATTCAATCAAATTGTAATGATGAAGACATTTGGCATCATTGGAATATGCTAATTTATGTCTTCAATTCTAATTTGGCCACATATCAACTTTTAATTGGTCTCAAATTAGATGATTTGCAATTTCGTCATTAATTTGATAAATGACGTGGCCATTTGTGATTGGTCCAAAATTTTCATTCAACAGGCATATCTAATTAGATGCAAATGTGTGGAAATAAAGGAAAGTTCTAGAGAAATGGATGTCCGGCATAATTTAGTAACAAATGAGAAAAAGAAGAGAAGAGAATGTGAGAAAAAGAGGACCAAGGGAGAGGATAGAGAAGAAAGATGAGAGAAAATTTAAAAGATAGTATTTTTTTTTCCAACGCATCTTGTTACTTAAGCATATAGTCAATTTTTTGTTCAAATTTTACATTTTCTTTTATCAGATGACCCTTTTAAATCTATTCTTGAAAATTAAGAACTAAATTGGCCAATTTAAAACATGAGAGGCTAAAGGCATTTATTCTTCAAAACTCAGAGATCAAAAGAGTTTTTTTCCCGAAATATTTTATCTTTTTCAAATTAGTTGACAAACCTTCGAAAGCGTGCAGTACTTAGATAATGTATTCAAAGATGTAACTAACTGTATGATCCATAAGAAAAAATTGTCACGTGGTATGTTGAAGTAGAAGACAACACTAACTATTCTAGAAGGTGCTTGAAATATCTACCATATGACATAAATATGTAAATTAGATTTCTCTAAAATTATGCTAAAATATGTAAATAAATATCTCAAAAAACAAAAAGTCTAGAAATATCCTAGGCTTTCTTTATGTTAAGGAATTCGAGAATTATTCTAGATAAGAATAAACCAAGAAATATCTAGATATTTAGAATCCAAGAATATTCTAGAGAGATCCTTCTACTTGGACTTAAAGGATCTCATGCCTATAAATAGGAGTTGTGCAAGAAAAGTAAGAGAGTTAGTGAAGATTAAAAAAAAAAAAAAAAAAAAAAAAAGAGTAAGGGCCAAAATAGAAATTTGAAAATAATGGATTCAATAAAAACATAATTGTATTGATTTAATGAAAATATAATTATATTTCATGTGTTCAAATATATGTTTGGTAGCAAATTTAGAAATTAAATTCCAATTTAAACAAATTTTCAAAATGTGAATGAAAATATATTTAGTTACTCATTAAATACTAGGTTGAATATAAATCATTACTAATTAATTTCTAAACTTGTTTTATGTTAATTTTTTTGTATAATCATTATTTTGTATATCACATAGTATACATAATATATTACAATATTTTAAGTTTAACAAAAATAATTGAGTTTATAACATAAAATAATACAATTATTATTGTTTTTATCATTTTTAATATAATTCTGTATTTTAAAATTTTGAATTCAAAATATGGATACACTGAAAATATTAAAAAAAAAAAAAGTTGTTTTCAAAATTCTCAGTGAGTTGATTTGGATCACATAATTCGAAAACATTTTTCGGAAATTGAATCTAAACTGCCAACCAAACACATATTTACTTAACTCACCGAAAGTGAAAGAGTATTCTCTCAAAAGTGTTTATCTTTGTAAATTATAAATAAAACATTATTTTTTCCAAGTTTGTCTCTCTTTTTTTTGTGCCAATTTATTCAACATAATAAACTATGATTGAAAATTTTCAAGATTTGATCTTTCCCTCCATTACCCAGTTGCTAAAAATCGAGTTACCGTCTTTTTCTTCAAAATAATTCTTTCAACGGCAACCATTTGGCTGAATATGACTTGGTTTTTCGTTGAAGCAAAATACCAAGTAAGTATAACTCAACTTGCATATAATTGTCAAGAATCAAGAAGTTTGTGGTCAAATTCTCATTCTCTATTATACAAAAAAAGAATTAGCTGTTAATTTTTTTAAAAAAATGTATGGATTGTACAGTAATAAATAAAAAAAAATGTAGTGATTATATCGTATCAGTTCTATCTAAAATACTAGTAAACTTAGATGACTAATATGACTTGAGAACACCTATAAGAATATTCAGAAATATTCTTAGAAAGAAAGAACAAACGTTCAAATTCATTTGCAATACTATGATATGATAAATAGACAAGCTAGACTTACTAATTTGCAAATGTTCCTTTAATTTTTAAACTATTACGTTTATCATAGCCTAATTTCTGTAAAAAAAAAAAATACACAATTTAAGTTAGATCTAATAGTTGACATATTTAAACCAGTCAGTCAAAATATGATTTCCAGTAAAAATGAAATATACATAATTAGGAAGATCACATGCATTTTTTTTAAGATTATTCTCCCGAGCTTTTTTAATTAAAAAAAAATAATCAAAAGAAAAAGAAGTTTAAATATTGCTTCGATCCTTATAGACTTTAGTTTATTTTGGTCTTTGTATTTTTAAAATATTCATTTTGGTTCTTATATTTTTAATTTTGGTTTGTTTTGGTCTTTATACTTTTAAATTGTTCATTTGGGTTCCTGGACTTTGGAAAAGTGACCATGTTCGCATGAAATTTTTAGAGAAACTTATTTCGTGGAGTTGAACTTATACTTGATCCTTTGATTTTCTCTCAATCAAATGTGTACACTTGATTTTCTCCAAAAGACTTCCGTCTTCAAGTGTAATTCGGTTCAGGAGTTAGGGAGTCTCATGATTTGGAGAATTTTCTCCCGTTGGAGTGTAAAATTTTTTATTCCATGAAGAGAACTTCTTTATTTATAGAATTTTTTAGTGGACTTGAGCTTGGTTGGTCCATAGACCTAACCCTTGGCCCAACTAGTTGGATTTGGGTCTTAGTTGGCCATTAAGCCAAATTAAGTTTTTAATATCAATATAAAACTGAATTAAATTAATTTGATTCAATGGTCATTATGAAAACACGTGCCATCAAGGAGATTTGCCAATTAATGTCTTCAACTTCAATTTGGGACACATGTCGACTTTTAATTAGTCCAAAATTTAATTATTTATAATTTTGTTATTAATTTGGTAAATGACGTTGCAATTTGTAATTAGTCTAAAATTTATCATTGAATAGACCATTTTTTGTCCTTGAAATTTCAAAAAGTGACCATTTTGCTACCTTAAAATGAGGTAAAAATAAAAATAAAAGGACTAAAATGGTCACTTTTAAAAAGTACAAGGACCCGAATGAAGATTTTAAAAGGTACAGAAACCAAAATGAATCAAAGTTGAAAGTACAAAGACCAAAATGAATCAAAATAAAAATACAAAAGACCAAAATAGTATCTAAACAAAAAAAAAAAAAAAAAAGTTTAATTAGCTTTATTTGCTTATGAGTTATCACAGCAGGTTGTTGGACTTTTAATCAAAAGTATAAAGACCAATGTAGCATTTAAATCGAAAAAAAAAAAAGTTTAATTAGCTTTCTTTGCTAATGGATATGAGTTATTGAAGCAGGTTCCTGGGCTTGATATTTGTCCAGCCCATTTGCTTAAAGCCCGCCGAACTTTGATGTCCTCTGTTCCTAAGCCCATGTAATTTTGTGCGTCCAGTTATCTATTTCTTTCCCCATTTTATTTCTGGACTTCCAGCTTAAGAAAATAGACCAAATTACGCTATTGTCTAAACTTTCCTATTTTTAATATAAATAGTCCAATAGGATATTCTTTTACACAAAAGTTTCGCTAATTTACTTTTTCGGCCATCCTCTGTCATTCAATTTTTTTTTTCTTTTTTCTAAACAATATATATGATAATATTAATATTGAAAGACAAATGTAAAGGAAATTTCTCGTCGATAATGAATTTGCCAAAACAATATATATGTTAATACTAATACTGACGTATGTAAGAGAATTCTAGTGAGAAAACTATCTAAGTTCCTTAGAATTCTCCAACTATACTTAGTGTCACGGTCATGCTTGTCCAGGGCCTGTTGCCCACATAGAGGCGCGCGTCGAAGAGTTGGACGACTCCCAAAAAGCAATACTTCAGATGGTAACCGATTTGTCTGAAGACTTTCGGTCAGCCCTTGACGTTGTCAGAGCCGAGATAGCGAATGTGAGCGCAAGGGTGAATCTCACCATCCGAGCGGTAGGGAACCAAGCCCCATCTGAGGGAGCAATGGCAATAAGCAGAATAAAAATCCCAGAACCGAAACCCTTACATGGGGTGCGGGAAGCAAAAGCCTTGGAAAACTTTATCTTCGACCTTGAGCAATACTTCAAGGCGACGAACACGGTGACTGAAGAGTCGAAAGTCACACTAGCAATGATGCATCTGGTTGAAGATGCAAAACTATGGTGGAGATCACGATTTACAAACATACAGGAAGGACGATGCACTATTGATACTTGGGATAGATTGAAACAAGAACTTCACTCGCAGTTCTTCCTTGAAAATGTCGAGATCTTGGTTTGATGAAAACTCTGAGAGCTGGAGCAAACAACTAACATCAGGGACTATGTAAAATAGTTTACAGGACTCATGTTGGACATACGAGATATGTCAGAGAAAGACAAGGTCTTTTGCTTTGTCGAAGGGCTGAAACCGTGGGCGAAATCAAAATTATATGAACAAAGAGTACAGGATCTCCCTTCTGCCTATGCAGCAGCTGAACGGCTATACGACCTTAGCACTGACTCGCAAGATGTGAGGAAGCAGTCAACTTCCTCAAATGGGAGAAACAGAAATAGTCGTTCCAGTCCTCCCAGACCTGGGGGAGGAGACAAGAACACGGGGGGGACCGTAAACCATCCCAACTGAGATCAGAAAACAACTGGCGGGGGCCGCTGCAACAGCATAACAATTACAATCGCCCTCTGTCTTATTTCATATGTAGAGGGCCACACAGGGCAGGCGAATGTCCAAATCGGACTGCATTCAATGCTTTTCAAGCCACATTAGCCTCTAGCTCCAAAGACAAGGCTGAACTAGAGGAGACAGTAATCGAGCCAGCTGCAGAAATTGAGAATCCTAGGATGGGGGCATTGAAATTCTTATCTGCGCTCCAGAAGAAAATGGGAAAGGCGACAGAGCCACTAGAGAGAGGAGTCATGTATGTGGACGCTTGAGTCAACCAAAGATCGGCCAAGAGCACTATGGTCGACTCTGGGGCCACCCATAACTTCATGACTAAAACGGAAGCCCGCCGCCTGAACTTGACCTGGGAAAGAGATGCAGGGTAGATGAAAGTTGTGAATTCTGCAGCCCTACCGATAACGGGGATAGCAAAGAGAACTCCAGTGAAGTTAGGAGACTGGAAGGGCCTCGTTGACTTCGTGATTGTCAAGATGGATGATTTCAACGTGGTATTGGGGATGGAGTTCCTACTTGGAGTTCCTACTTGAACATAAAGTTATACCAATGCCCCTCGCCAAATGTCTAGTCATTACCGGATCTACACCCACCGTAGTTCAAGCCAGTATCAAGCAGCCAAATGGGGTGAGAATGATCTCAGCCCTCCAATTGAAGAGAGGCCTGGCTCATGATGAACCCACATTCATGGCCATCCCAATAGAATCAGTTGAAACCACCAAAGAGAAGATCCCCCAAGACGTTCTATTTGTCTTGGAAGAGTATCGAGATGTCATGCCTAAAAGTTTTCCCAAGTCCTTACCCACACGTAAGGGGATTGACCATGAGATAGAGTTGTTACCAGGGGCAAAGCCGCCCGCCAAGAATGCATATCAGATGGCCCCGCCAGAATTATCCGAACTCCGAAAATAGTTAGACGAATTGTTAGATGCAAGATTTATCAGACCGGAAAAGGCCCCTTACGAAGCCCCAGTACTGTTTCAGAAGAAGAAGGATAGGAGCCTCCGGTTGTGCATCAATTATCGGGCCTTGAACAAGCTCACAGTCCGCAACAAATATCCCCTTCCTATCATTACTGACTTATTTGATCGGCTTCACGGCGCTAAGTATTTCTGGAAGCTGAACCTACGGTCGGGATACTATCAGGTCCGAATTGCTGAAGGAGACGAACCTAAGACGACCTGTGTCACGAGATATAGAGCCTTCAAATTCCTCATGATGGCCTTTGACCTCACCAATGCTCCAGCAACTTTCTGTACCTTAATGAACCAAGTGTTTCACGAGTACCTCGACAAATTCGTCGTAGTGTATCTCGACGACATTGTGGTCTATAGTGCCTCGTTGGAGAACCATCGACATCAACTCCAACTAGTCTTCGAAAAGCTGAGGAAAAATCAGTTGTATGTAAAGAGAGAGAAGTGCTCTTTTGCCCAAGAGCGCATAAATTTCCTCGGCCACGTGATTGAGTGTGGTCGGATTGGTATGGAAGAGGGCAAGGTGGCCGCGATCAGAGACTGGAGGGTACCATCATCCGTGACCGAACTACGATCCTTCCTCGGACTAGCCAACTACTATAGGCGATTCGTAGAAGGATTCTCAAGAAGAACAGGGCCATTAACCAAAGTGCTGAAGAAAGATAGCCAATGGAGTTGGACTCCTGAATGTCAAGCCGTCTTTGAGGGCTTGAAGAAAGTGATGATTGAGGGGCCGGTCCTCAGAATTGCCAACGTGACCAAGCCATTTGAAGTAGAGACTGATGCTTCTGACTTCGCGTTGGGCGGTGTCCTCCTCCAAGACGGACACTCCATCGCGTATGAGAGTAGGAAACTAAATAATGCTGAACGGAGGTATGCCGCCTCCGAGAAAGAGATGTTAGCAGTAGTTCACTGCTTGAGGGCCTGGAGACAGTATCTCTTGGGGGCCAAGTTCGTGGTCAAGACCGACAACAACTCCATTTGCCACTTCTTCAACCAATCGAAGTTGTCGTCGAAACAGGCACGGTGGCAGGAGTGTCTAGCGGAGTTCGATTTCCAATTCGA
Organism: Benincasa hispida; assembly: GCF_027475165.1. Lineage (NCBI taxonomy): Eukaryota > Viridiplantae > Streptophyta > Magnoliopsida > Cucurbitales > Cucurbitaceae > Benincasa > Benincasa hispida. The sequence continues at coordinate 13,989,566 of NC_143480.1, read as the reverse complement.
ACATAGACCGGGGAAAAGTAACCAAGCGGCCGATGCTCTTAGTCGAAAGAGCGAACATGCGGCCCTGTGCATGTTCGCCCGCCTACAAGCACGTTGAGTGCAATAGTACGAGAAACTATCAAAACTCACTTGACAAATGACACAGCGGCGCAGGCCATCATACAATTGGCCAAAGAGGGGAAGACACGCCAGTTCTGGGTGGAAGACGATCTACTATACACCAAAGGCAATCGCCTCTACATCCCCAGATCCGGGGAGTTATGAAGGTCGCTGATGAAGGAGTGTCACGACACACCGTGGGCATGACATAATGGTTGGCAGAGGACTTATGCCCTCCTGAAACAAGGCTACTACTGGACAAGCCTTCGAGACGACGTCATGCAATTTACCAAGACTTGCCTTGTCTGCCAACAAGACAAGGTCGAAAGGGAGAAATTAGCGAGTCTGCTGGAACCCCTACCTGTTCCCTCTAGACCATGGAAGAGCGTGTCTCTCGACTTCATCACCCATTTTCCCGAGGTGGGAGAGTTCAAATCGATCCTTGTCATCATCGACTGGTTCTCAAAATATGCCACTTTCATCCTGACGCCGAAGATGTACACAGCCATGATGACTGCCCAGCTGTTCTTCAAACACATTGTGAAATTATGGGGCGTCCCCGCGAGCATTGTTAGCAATCGAGACGGAAGATTCACTGAGACATTTTGGACAGAACTGTTCAAAATATTAGGGTCAACACTGAATATCTCCTCTAGCTATCATCCCTAAACAGACGGCCAGATGGAATGCTTCAACAGTATGCTCGAGGAATATTTGCGTCACTTTATCGACACTAGGCAGAAGAACTGGGTCCAGTTGTTAGATGTGGCTCAGTTCAGCTTTAATAGCCAGCAGAGTTCTGCGACCGGAAAAACACCCTTCGAAGTGGTGTGCGGTAGACAGCCACTCATGCCACACTTGGTGGACCACCCTTATGCAGGCAAAAGTCCTCAGGCACATAACTTTCTAAAGAGTGGAGCAAAACCTCTGAGATAGCTAGTGCCTACCTAGAAAGAGCATCAAGAAGGATGAAGAAGTGGGCTGATAAGAAGCGGAAGGCCTTCGAGTTTCAAGCTGGGGACAAGGTCCTGATCAAGCTACGACCGAAACAGTTTCGTTTCAGAGGCCAAAGAGACCAACGGCTAATAAGGAAATATGAAGGTCCAGTGGAGGTAATTGAGAAGGTCGGGAGAACCTCATATAAGGTTCAGTTATCCTCATGGATGAAGATTCATCCTGTCATCCATGTGAGTATCCTGAAGCCCTATCATCCCGATCCCGAGGATGAACAATGAAACATTCTAAGGCGCCCACCGGTCACGATGAAGAATTCCACTGAGAAAAAAGCTGCACAAATCCTGAATAAACGTACGCGCCGTATTGGAAGACCCAGACGAGAACTGACAGAGTTCTTAATGAAATGGAAGGATCTCCCCGACAAAGAGATCAGTTGGGAGCGGGCCGAAGATTTGAAGAATGCAGCTCCAGCCATCGTAGATTTTGAACTAGGTCGATTGACGAGGACGTCAACCAATTAAGTGGGGAGAATGTCACGGTCATGCTTGTCCAGGGCCTGTTGCCCATGGCCGCATGCCCGATCCAACCCCCTTCTAGCATACTTTCATATCATGTATTGTATTAGCTTAGTTAGCTTGCTTTCTTTACATTTTCATTGTAAGTGACCACTCGCCCTTTTGCATATGCAAGGGTGCCAGTTGGCTTTTTGTTCAGAATGCACTATATGGGGATAAGACTATTCATCACTTCCCCATACCCGAAGTAGTATTCTATAAAGCTGTTGTTGTTGCTTATTGCTTTCTAGCCTACTACAATCTTTCTTTCTTTATTCACACTCTCAAAAACTGCTTACGAAAACCTTTTCTCCAAACCTGTTTTCTAAAACTGTTTTCCCTAAAACGTGGGTGGAGGTTGCGAGAGGCACTCGATGTGCCACCGGCAGTCCGTATTCGAGTTGGCTGACTTATTCGTGAGCGGGAACAAGTGCCGCACAATCGCTAAGAGAAGCTTCCGAAAGAGCGATTGTGACCCTTAGCAAACACAGCTTCATTCCTCCAAAATATTTGCTTTTACAAATGTTCTTGAGCCTTCTTCCTTTCTTTATATGAGTATTGCAAAAAACGGACGCAACAACGATTGATCTCCTTATAAATTTTTAAGCAACTCATCGTATATATGGGCGCAACAAAAACAAATTTTAAAAACTACCTTTTTTTAGTTTTAAATTTTCGCTAGGTTTTTTAAATAATGATAAAAAATAGATAACAAAACATGACATTTAAAGGTGAAATAAGTCTTTATGAAATTAATTTTTTTAAAAAATCAAATAATTATGAAATGGTTGATATTAAATTGATTTTCATTTCAACTAGCAAACAAAAGCTAAGAAAAATATAATTTGATAAAGAGAAAAATAAGACATCATAGGTTCACATGTAATGTCAATAACGAAAAAACGAAACGCAATGAAGACATATTGTGGTCCTCGACGGAAAGGACGATGAAACTTAACCCGGAATATAGGAATGCGTTCTTCAAAACTTTATCAATCCTGGATTTGTGTTTCCACATAAATATTTATTCCAATTTATGATCACAATTAATATTCGGTAGTTGTCAACCACCCTACGTACTTCTATTCCAATACGTAAACGTGGATATGGGACACTTTTTTCTCCTTTAACAAATATCTAAAACACTTTTCAACTTTTACCGAGCATTTGGATTGAGAAGATGAAATAAGATGAGTTGAAATATGAACTCAATTCATTGTTTCGGAGACTAATTTTGTATATCATCAATATTTTATACCATGTTCATGAACAGTGTGCTCAACCCTCATCACCACCAATTCCTCGTTGCTTAACTCTTGCAACCATTTCTGTCGACCTCTGACGGCAGCCATTCCACCAATTTCAACTACCATCATTTTAAATTATGACTACTACAAATTTGGACTTTGTTGACCCATTTTTTTTTTTATGCTTGTGATATAAAATCGTCAATAAAATCTTACTTGAAAATAATTATTAATTTAAAAATATATATAAAACATCAATAAGTGTTTATATTTAAGTTGACGCATAATGTTGTCAATATAAACACATTTGTTGACACAAAAGTATGTAAATTTCATCAAAACATTGAACTCTCGAGGTTTTTTTTAATATTAATTCATAGTATTCTATAGTCGTTCTTTATAGTAATTTAACATTGATAAAATCACTTTCATCATGTAAGAAATTAAACAAATTTGTATGTAAAAATACTTTTGAGAAAAAAAATTGTTAGACACATGAGTGTTTTTATTTTAAAAGTTTTTATCAAAAGTGTTCAAATAAAAATGACTTAATTAGAAATATGGCATCATGAATTTGAAAATAATTGTTTAAACTAAAAAATAATAATAATAATAAATGAAATACATGCTGCAAAAGTAAATCATAAATCTCATTTCCCAAAACTCTCAACAACAAAATAAAATGCAAACTATAGTTTATTAAAAAAATATATATGTAGAATCGTCGAATAAAAAAATTCTCAAATAAAAATAATTATCATAAAAACATGTTATTATATAAATACCTTTAACATATAAACTCAGCATCCCAAATATAAAAAACACAAATATATAAATTCTACACACATTTGCGCTCGCCTAAACATGTCAAACAACTCTTTTTAAGTTTATAAATCGAATTGATTCAAATCCTAAAGCTTTATAATTGAGTTATTTTATTGATTCTAACAACTGGTTAATGCACAATGATCTGATGTCTCAAATTAATAAATATATCATCAAAATTTCTATTAATCAATTTAACGATAATTAATTATATGACAATTTAATAATGTCATGCACTTCTCCCTAAATATATAAGAGAGAAAAATAGAGAAAATAAGATAAAAGAAAAAGAAAACCCGCCCACTATTGATGAAAGCTCAAAGTTGCCACTATTAGGGATTTTTCAAAAAAAACTTAATGATCCAAAAAAATCGATCAATCCAACCTAGCCTGCATGGTTTGGATTGAGTTATCTCATTTGGGTTGGATTTAGTTCAAATAAATGAAAATTTTATGAATTGGGTTGGTTCAGGGGTCACCTAATATAACCCAAACCAATCCGAACCAACCCGAATTTATTATTACCTCTAAAATATGTTTTTTATTACTTATAACACAATTATTTATATACATATATTGATTTTATTTTTATTTAATTCCAATACTTTTTGAATAATTTATTTTTCAACAACTACACTTTAGAAAGAAAATTTTCACTATTTAAATTGAAATTGAGTTGTTAATCTTAATTCAATATATGAAAATAATTAAATAAGATTTTTACATATTATGTTGTGTTTCTTTTTAGAACAAAGTTTTAAACAAATGACCCGATTAACCCAAATCAACCCAATCCAAATATTTCATGATTGGGTTAGGTTGGGTGCATTTTTTAATAAGAGTTATTTGGGTTGAAGAAATTTATAACCCGAACAATTGGGTTGAGTCTAAAAAGTTTTTCAACTCAACCCCGCTAGCCACCACACACCTGATTTTATTATTTTCCTCGAAATTTTGTTGATATCTTATTTTAAATAAATACAGGCACACATTAAAGAATACGCATTAACGATTTTCAAATGGAAATTGATTATGCTAAATTTATTTGTTTATAGAAATTTAATAAATTAATCGAATTATGCGTATTAACAATTTTCAAATAGAAAATAAATTACAGGTATATTTTCTCTTATAATAAAATGGAGAGTCTAAATTGATTTAATTATGAAAATTTAAAATTGTAGTTATTAATTTAGAGTTTTAAAAAATATTAAATCTTCAAAATTTGGATTATTGATTTTCCAGTTCAACTATACACCATACTCTGTAGGTGGAGAATATGTTATGATTATTTGAAAATTGCTAGAAGGCATGTACCATTCAATTACAGTGGAAAGCTTTGTTGATGACATTCGAGCATTTTATCAAAGAAGTCTCATTCGTGGACTTCACATAATAGGTTATTCGTGTAGATTCTCGTGCTAGGATGATCAACATTTTAGGTCCTATATTGGCAATTATTTAGTTTTTTAAAATTATAATTATTTTCTTTCAATATCTTAAAATGGTTGACATCATTATTAAGTAAAATAATTAAGTTTTAATCGAATTCCATATTTCAATAACTTTTTTTTTTCAACTTGACTTGATTTTTTAAAATAATAGTAAAAGTAGATAACAGAAAAAAAAAAGTTTAGAGGTAGAAGAGATGTTTATAGATTTAATTTTTAAAATGATTATCGAACGGACCTTAAACATTCGGATCAGAGACCTCTCGAGTGAATATAGTTGTGCCTAAAATAATAATAATAAAGTTTAAATTCTATTTTGGTTCATAAATTTTGAGTTTTGTTCTATTTCGGTCCTCGAACTTTTAAAACGTTTATTTTAGTCCCTAAACTTTTAAAATGTGTCCATTCTAGTTTTTGCTGTTAATTAGTTAATGTGACATGTAGTTTAATTTTTTTAAAAAAAAGTTTTATTTATTTTCTTTTTACCATTAGTTTTCTTCAAAGTTATACCTCCCTTAAACCCAGTGTCTGAATCTTGAATCATTCTGTGGACTCTCTTCAACAACCCATTTTCTCTACATTTTCTCATCCTCATCCCTTTGTATTTTTACTAATTATTGGTGATTGTTTTATTCTTCTCAATTCTTTTATACGATTTTTTTTAATATGGTGTTCCCTTTCATCTCTCTCTAAGAAGTTATAGAAAAATAGAAACATTTCTTCCTAGATCTCAAAAAGTGCAAAAATATAAGCTTTAAGCTTCCTCCTCTCTCTAAAATACAAACGTTTACTCTCTCTCTCCAGTTTCTCTCTCAAGATAGATAGTGGAGGGAGGAAATTAGAAGATAATTTCGCATAAATACTGACAGGAAGAGAAATTAGGACTATTCCCTCTTAATAGACATTTGGAAATTGCAAAAACTCTTTTTCTATGCAAAGAGAACGAGAGAATACCACATAAATAAAATTCATTTCTTTTCTAGCAATAAATCATCCACACACATTAGATGTCATATTACCATTCTGTTAATTAATTAGCAGAGAATTAACAACAAGACTAGAATGAACATAATTTAAAAATTTAGGGATTAAAGTAGACATTTTAAAAGTTCAGGAACCAAAATAAAAAAAAAAAAAATCAAAGTTAAAATATGATTTAAACCTAACAATAATTTTTTTTTTTTTTTTTTTTTTTTTTTTTTTGTGAAAAATTGAAAAGTGAAGAATTGAAACTAGACTTCATTGGAAAAAAATGTTGGAATAAAAGAAGTGGTAGCTGACTTTCATCCATTGAAATAGTTTTTCATCTTTTTTTTTCCTATATTTTTGGTCTACTTTATTTAAGGATAATTAATTATATGACAATTTTCTTTTCTTGCTAATGTTATAAGAGAAGAATAATGTCATGCACTTCTCCCTAAATATATAAGGGAGAAAAATAGAGAAAATAAGATAAGAAAAAAGAAAACCCGCCCATTATTGATGAAAGCTCAAAGTTGCCACCACACACTTGATATTATTATCTTCCTCGAAATTTTGTTGATATCCTATTTTTAAAAACACAGGCACGCGTTAAAGAATATGCATTAACGATTTTCAAATGGAAATTGATTAAGTTAAATTTATTTGCTTATAGAAATTTAAGAATTTAATCATAAGAATTATGATTAACAATTTTTAAATAGAAAATAAATTGTGGATACATTTTCTTTGAAGAGTCTAAATTGATTTAATTATGAAAATTTAAAATTATAGTTATTAATTTAGAATTTTAAAAAATATTCAATCTTCAAAACTTAGATTATAAGTTGATTTTGATTTTCCAGTTCAACTATAAACCATACTTTGTAGGTGGAGACTATTTTATGATTATTTGAAAATTGCTAGAAGGCATGTACCATTCAATTATGGTGGAAAGTTTTGTTGATGACATTCGAGCATTTTATTAAAGAAGTTTCATTCATAGATTATTAGGGTTGATGTCCTAAATCTCGTAGGGTCTTATAGTTTGTAAACATTATTGAACAAATTCATTATGTATTTAATAAAATATGTGATATTTTAGTTTCATTAACTACAAACTAATAAACTAACATTCAAGGTTATTCTTGTAACTTAAACATGTATATAGAGACATACAAGTGGATAATGTGATAATCTAAATGGTCTGTAGTATATGGATAAGGTTGAGTACCTTATCCTAGTGATACTACGAGTATGACCCGCTTTGTAGGTGCTACAATTGTTGTAAAGTGCTACAAATGATATGGTCCTGATCATTCATGTATAGACATGTGAGCGGAGATATATATCATGCCGTTCATGATAGAGAATTACATTTCACAAGGATGACCATAGGTAACATGACCTGAATCTCGAGTAAATTGTGAACTCCTACCTATGAGGGCGATCATTTGTTTTGTATGGGTGAGAGTGGCCAGATTGCCGACTTGCCTACCATTTTGGGGATTCGTCTGATTGGGGAGCTGGAACCCAATTTAATTAAAGAGTTTAATTAATTATTCATGTATGGTTGGTGAATAATTTAATTAAAGAGTTTAATTAATTATTCATGTATCGTTGGAGCTTTAAGCTACAGGTCCATGAGATCCCCTTGGTAGCTCAATAGGATTAACTGAGAATCAGTTTTTGGATTAATTTAAATTGTTCAAATTAGTAGAGGGATTTAATTATATATGATATAATTAAGTTGTTTTAATTATATGTAATATAATTATTATAATGTATTTAATACATTATAGCTTTGATGAAAGAAAATAAATATTTGAATAAGATTCAAATATGAATTCTATGAGTTAGATTCATAGTTGTTAATTTAATATAAATATGATTCATATTAAATGTCATATAAGAGAGAAAAGAAACTATAGTCATATTGTATGTGATGCCATATTAAAACTATAGGTTATATATTATATTTTATATAATATATAATTTATATATATATATATATATATATATATATATATATATATATATATATATATATATATGATAAGTTAGTTATCATATTTATATATATATTAAATTTATTTTTTTTAAATAAAAATAAGAAAGGGAGTTACAACTCCCTTCCCCCTCTTTTCTCTCCACCCATGTAAGTGGATAATTGATATTTTTGGTATATTGAAAAAGAGTTTTTTCTCCTTCTTGCGAGAGGGAGATATCGTTTTTTACAGTGAAAAAAGAGAGAAGAGTTCTTTGTTTTGGAATTGTTGCTGAACAATTAGCAAATCTTCTTTTTTTCTCTCTACTAAGTTTCCCTCAATCCAAAATAGTCAGAGCCCACAACTCCTGGGTTCTCAGCCTGAGAATACCGAGGGAGTCTTTGTGGTCGTATTCGTTCTTGTTCAAAGTTTTCTCAAAGAAAGTCTTCAAGGGGTTCGTGTGCTGTTCGAGGGAATCTTGAAGAAAAGTCTTCAAAGGTAAGGTTTCTAAAACCTTTTGTTAGCATGCTGTAATTTACATATAAATGCATATATTGTTTCTTTGTTTTACGAAAAATGGAATTTAGGTCGATCTTGCTTCCGCTTATGGTTCCCTTCCATTTGGGTTCCTTCATGGATTTCACGTAATAATCTTATACTTTGTTATTCGTGAATCAGATTCTCATGCTAGTATAAAACATTTTAGGCTCTATGTTGGCAACCATTTTGTTTTTTAAAATTATACTTATTTTTTTTCTACGTCTTAAAATGGTTGACATCATTATTAAGTAAAATAATTAAACTTTTAGTCAAATTCCATATTTCAATAACTTTTTTTTTTCAACTTGACTTGATTTTTGAAAATAATAGTAAAAGTAAATAACAGAGAAAAAAGTCTAGAGGTGGAAGAGTGTATAGACTTAATTTTCAAAAACTAAAAAATTTAAAACCAAATAATTATCAAACGGACCTTAAACATTTGGATCAAAGACCACCTCTCGAGTGAATATAGTTGTGTCTAAAATAATAATAATAAGGTTAAATTCTATTTTAGTCCCCAAATTTTGAATTTTGTTCTATTTTGGTCCCTGAACTTTTAAAACGTTTATTTTAGTCTTTAAACTTTTAAAATGTATCAATTCTAGTCTTTGCTGTTAATTATTTGTTAATTAGTTGATGTGACATCTAGTTTAAATTTTTTTAAATTTTTTTATTTATTTTCTCTTTACCATTACTCTTCAAATGTTTGCTCACTCTCTCTCTCTAGTTTTTCTGTCAAGATAAATAGTGGAGGGAGGAAATTAGGAGAGAATTTCGCACAACTATTGACTCGGAGATGGAGAATTAGGAATATTCCCTCTTAATAGACATTTGGGAATTGCAAAAACCTTTTTTTCTATGGGAAGAGAACGAGAAAAGACCACTTAAATAAAATTCATTTTCTTTCCTAGCAACAAATTATCCACACACATCAGATGTCACATTATCATTCTGTTAATTAATTACGAAAGAATTAACAACAAACCAGAATGGACACAATTTAAAAGTTTAGGGATTGGAGCAGACGTTTTAAAAGTTCAAAGACCAAAATAAAACAAAACTCGAAGTTCAACATGAAAATAGATTTAAACCTTACAATAATAATAAACCATCTTTCTCTTTCTCTTTCTTTCTTTCTTTCTTTTTTTTTTTTTTTTTTTTTGAAAAAAAAATGGAAAGTGGAGAATTGAACACCCACATCTTATAATGGAGCTTATACTAATAGCAATGGATCAAACTTATTTTGGCTAAACCCATTTAAGCTAATCTAACTGATTACATTAAAAAAGTTTTGTTTTGTTTTTGTTTTATGTATTCGTTAATTATTTATTTATTATTTTTAAGAAACATTCTAGTTGAATTCCTTAATTATATATATATAAAAAAGATACACGTGCAAATTACCTAAATTTGTTTCTCTTATTTACTTTTATCCCTCACGGCTCACCTAATAAAAAAAAGGCTAAAGCCTATTTAAATAGTTAAATATTAAAATTAACCTTAGAGTTTATAGTTTAACTGTTTATAACATTGTCCATCTATCTTCCCCTATCTCACATTCTTTTAACTAAAAAATAATTATCAGAAAAACAAAACAATATAAATTAAATCATCATGAATGTTCACATAAATGTAACCAGAATTACTAAGAATATGAAGAATGTTAAAATGTTGAGGGAAGAATGAAAATGAGATCGTAAAATGTAAAAATGGTGGGAAAGCGGGTTGGGTTGAAAACTGTGAGAACTGAAATGAGGTTGGTATTATAAATGAGATTGGTATTATAAATTGGACTCAAAACGCTCAATCTAACATGAGTTTTAGATTACATTACATTACAAACTCATTCTACTAAAATCTCCCAAACAACTCCTTAGAGTTGCTTTGATTTCATATGCTTAACAGAAATGCATGAACAACCAAGAAATACAATATTTTAAAAAAAGTTATACATATTATAAATATCATAAATTATGTGTAAAATAGATACCAATTTTTAGTGTAAAAAAGCCAAATGTCACTCCCCCTACACTCCATATATATAGTCATGTGTCTTATAAATACTCATTCTTAGTGTTCATGTAATCCACCTCTTGCTTGTCAAATTGCCTATGAATAGTGGCATTTGGTGGGTTTTGAAATGCACACATTGGGTAAAATCTATGAAAATTGGAGAAAATGGAGATTTTAGATAAAATTTTTATCTCATATTTTGTTATTTTATTTTATTTTATTTATATATTATGTGTTATTTATTTTGATATCTATTTATTTTATTATATATTATTGTTATATTATATTTATTTTAATATTATATTTTATTGGTACCCGTGTTTCTATTGTGCTCCTAGAGTTGACAACAAGTTATTAGCACGAGCTTCTATCGTTTTTCCTCGCTAAAGGTAAGTCCTAAAGGTATGTCGATTTTTCTCTCTTCGTTATAATTAATAAATTAAATGTTGTTTTACATATTTGATATGTATTAAATTTCTAATATAAATATAACCTTTTATAATAGTGTTGCCATGAAAATATGATAAAATTAGAATTTGTAGCATTTGATATTAATGGTAATAATTATTTGTCATTAGTGTTTGATGCCAAAATATACCTGGATGTCATAAAAATGTGATCATCAGGAAAAAAAAATCTTCCTAAAGCTCGTCGTAAATGGACGTACTTGAGGCTCTAAAATTTTAAATCAATATGTTAGAGAATATATTTTTCTACATTTCAGATATGCTCTTGCAGTAGCAATATCAAGATAAATGTTTTAAACAGTATTTTGAACTAATTTCACGTCTTCTCGTGGTCGAACAAAATAAAGGGTTATTGATGAAAAATCATGAATCTTGAACAACTGAACACACCATTTGTGGTCGAGGTCAAGGTCGTGAACGTGACAAAGGAAGAAATAATTATTATTTTTGTGGTGGTCACTTTAATCATTCAAATTTCAAAAGAACCATACAAAATGATGATCACAAAGGAAAAGCTCTACAAGATAGTTCAAAAAGTGTTGAAAATAAATAATTCTGATGCGGAATGACTGGGCATTGGTCACGTACGTCGAAATATTTAGATGATCTCTATCAAGTCTCCCTGAAGGAAAAAGAAAAAAATGTTGAAGCAAATTTTGTATATAAGGATAATGACATATTTGACCCATCCCATATGACAAATTTGGATGTGACGGACTTCTTTGAGTCTATGAGAAAATTGCCAGAATTGATGGAACATCAAGTGTTTCCTTTGACTTTGAAAATATCTAGATTTAGTGTTGTTATTTTTTATTCATCTCCATATTTTTTTTCTTCTCTTAGTAGATGTTAACCTTTGAATATTCCAAATGTTGTTTTTCTTATTGTAATTATTTTCTTTTATGAAGAAACCTGTATCATTTTAATATGTTGGATGACTAAAAAATGAGTAAAGAAGATCTATGTCTAGCAGATAGTGTAACTACACATACAATATTTACAAGTAGAAAACATTTTTTTCCAAACTGACAATGTTGGAAGCAAAGATCAATACGATATCAGGTTCTGCAAACCTGATTGAAGACTTTGGAAAAGTAAATACTATTTTGCCTAGAGGAACAAATTTTACAATTGACAATGCATTGTTCTCTAGTTAATAAAAAAGAAATCTACTTAGTTTTAAAAATATATGTTGAAACTTATATTAGAAGAGTTGCCTACTTTATCTTATGGATTATATTATACTCATATACGAGTAATTGAAACATATGCAACAATGAACCTGAAGTTCTTGAATCAAGACATATTTACAATTTGATATGACAGATTAGTTCATCCAGGGTCTATATTGATAAGAAGAATTATTGAGAATTCAAATGGACATCCATTGAAGAGCCAAAAGATTCTTCAATCTAATGAATTATCATGTGATGCTTGCTCTTAAGAAAAATTGATAATTAGACTGCCATCAACTAAAGTGGGGGATTTAATCACCTGTATTTTTAGAATAAATTCATGACGATATATGTGGACCTATTAACCCACCAAGTAGATCATTTAGATATTTTATGGTATTAATAGACGCATCAAACAAATGGTCACACTTGTGTTTATTATCGGGTCGAAATCTTGCATTTGCAAAATTACTTGCTCAAATAATTAAGTTAAAAGCATAATTTCCTGATTATACAATTAAGACCATTCGTCTTGATAATGCTGGTGTATTTACTGGTAAATTTATATCCCAAGCTTTTAATAATTATTGTATGTTAATTGGAGTAAGTGTTGAACTTCCTATAGCTCATGTTTATACACAAAAATGGTTTAGTAGAATCATTCATAAAACATTTGCAGTTAATTGTTAGACCATTGCTTGTGAGAGCTAAACTTGCTACATCTATAATGGGACATGTTATTTGCATACAACGTCACTTGTACGCATTAAGCCAGTAGCTTATCATAAATACTCGCCGTTATAATTAGCTTATGGCCATAAGCCAAATATTACCCATTTGAGAATTTTTGGATGTGCAGTATATATTCCAATTGCTCCACCACAACACACTAAGATGGATCCTCAAAGGAGGTTAGGAATATATATTGGATATGATTCCCCATCAATTATTAAATATCTTGGACCCCTGATAGGTGCTGTATTTACTGCAAAATTTGTTGATTGTCATTTTAATGAGACAATTTTTTCAACATTATGAAGAGGAATTAAAAAGTTGGAAAAAGAAATTATATGGAATGCATCATTATTGTCTCATTTGGATCTTCGTACAAATCAATGTAAACTTGAAGTTCAGAAGATAATTCATCTGCAAAATATAGTAAATCAGTTATCAGATGCATTTATAGATGCAAAGAAAGTAACTAAGTCACATATATCAACTGCAAGTGTTCTATCGAAAATTGATATCTCAACACAGCAAGTTGTCACTAATGAATCTGGAACACGCCAGAAGCCTGGTAGACCAATGAGTTCCAAATATAAAAATCCTCGAAAAAGAAAAATAATAAATAGTCTAGAAGTCTTGGTTGAGGATATAAATACCCATGAAGAAATTCTTGACATGACTAGTGAGGAAGGTGAAATACCTAAAAGTAAATAAAATTTCAATAAACTATGTCATGACAGGAAAAAGATGGAATCGAACTAATGTCGTTGTTGACAACATTTTTACCTATAATGTTACTTTTGATATTATATCTGAAAGTGAGGATCTTGAATTAAAATCTATTGAAGAATGTCGACATAGAAAAGATTGACTTCAATAGAAATAAGCAATCGAGGAAAAATTAAACTTACTTTCAAAACGTCGGGTTTTTGGACCAGTAGTCTGAATACCAGAAGGTGCCAAACATGTGGGATACAAATGGGTATTTGTGAGGAAAAGAAATGCAAATAATGTCATCACATGATATAAAACAAGACTAGTTACACAAGGTTTTTCACAAAGACCTGATATTGATTATGAGGAGATGTATCTCCGGTGGTGGATGCAATTACATTAAGATATTTAATTGGTCTGGTTGTGTATGAAAATCTAGACATGCATCTTATGGTTGTAGTCATGACATATTTATTGTTGGGGTTGATGCCCTAAACTGTCTTTGGGTCCTATAGTTTATAAACACTGTATTAAACAAACGCTTGTAATTTTCTTCACTGTTGTCTATGAAACATGGGATGTTTTAATTGCTTTAACACAAACCAATAAACTAAAATCCCTGGTTGTCGTTCTAACTTAAGCATGTATGTGGAGACATACAGGTGGATCATGTCTTAAGTGATAACCAAAATTGTCTATAGTATATGGATATAGGAAGGAAACCTTATTCTGGTGACACTACGGATGCGACTCGCTCTGTAGATTATTACAAGTGTTATGACATGCTACAGATGGTCTGATCCTGATCATTCATGTGGAGAAATGCGAGCAGGGGCGTCCTATACAAAAGAGACCATGAAGTGTAATAATCTCGTTATATAACGCCATTCATGACAGAGACTTGACTTCACTAGGATGACCATAGGTAACATGACCTTAATCCTGAGTGAGTTGGGAACTTCTGCATTTGAGGGTGGTTCTTTGATTTGTATGGGGGCGAGTGGTCGGTTACCAACTCAAACCTACCACTTTGAGGATTCGTCTGATTTGGGATCTGGGAACTCAACTACACAAGATGGATTTCACTCCTTCCCTGAAGCAGAGGTAAGTAGATAGATTGCTCCCTTAAGGGCTGATTCCGAGGCTTGAACGATGTGGCACCACACACCTTCTCATGGCCCAAGAGGTGTCCACACATAGTAGGACTATATTGTATTGTTCATTAGAGGGATCAGTGGTACTTAAGGAGTTAGATGTAACTACAGGGACAAAACGTTAAATTGGCCCAACTGTACTTACGAGTATCTGTGAAGGGTTATCGTACTATTAACTAGTTATATCCGATGAACACATAAATATATCTGTGGTGAGAAGAGTGCAACTGTCGATCTTTAGTAGAGTGTCTGGCAGTTAACGGATGGTGGATTTCGTGGCTAAAGAGTTTAGTAAGCTATTCACGTACCGTTGGAGCTTCAAGCCACAGGTTCATAAGGTCCCCTTGGTAGCTCAATGGATTCAAGTTGAAAATAAGTTCTTGGGTCAGTTTGAAGTGTTTAAATCGACGAGATAGAGTTTGATTATATATGATATGATTAAACTGGTCAATTATATATGATATAGTTGACATGATGTATGAAATACATTAATTGGAGGAAAATGATATAAATATGATTTATATCTAGTAGAGGAGAAAAGAACTATAGTTTAAATGTTGTATATGATGTGATATTAAAACTATATGTTATAAATATAATATGATAAGTTAGCTATTATATTTATTTATAATTAAACAATTATGAGATAATTGTTGGTGGTTTTCTCCATAATCGTGTGTGAAAGTGGGAAGTTGCATTCAGTTTTCATAATTGAATGATAAAATGAAAATAGTTTTCATTTTGCTATGGGCTTGGAGAATCACTTGATAAGTTGTACACTGCCCATCGTATAATTAACGAGAGCCTACACGACAACTCACGTTTTCCTAAACGATCGTGTACACGTGTAGTCTACCTAAACGATCGTGTGCGTGAGCGAGATTACCTAAACGATCATACCCGTTTACCTAAACGATCGTGCACCTTTTCTAAACGATCAAGCACCATTCTATACGATAGACTCCAAACCTCTCCCACTTGCTTGGTCATTGAATACGATCGTTCTTTCCTCATTTCCTCTACCAAATCCAATAGAGCCCACACCTCATGGATTCCCACTCCAAGAATACCAAGGTCATTGAGTGGTGGTGTCCAAGTTTCTGCCTGTTCGTGTAGAAGGTCGTTCGTTGGTTGAGCGACAACGAGATTTGGTAGACGATTGGCTTGGTGTTGTAGCGACAGCGAGAGAGGCTGTTCTTGACGAGAGCGAGAGATCAAGAGAAGAAACATTCTTCAAAGATGAGTCTCTCTGTCATTTGTATTTATTATTAAAAGCATGCCATAATTTGATAGTAAATGCATAACTTGTATGTATGTTGTGAATGCTTGTATTTCTGTCACAATGAATTTGGAACAATCTTGCTTCCACTCATAGGTACTCTTTGATAAGAGTTCATTCATTTATATGGATCTCTTGATAATGATATTTATATGAGAATCCTATAAGGATTTAAGGTACATGAAACATATAATTCAAATTCTCGAGAATTGTATTTAATAAAGTTACAGAGATCGCTATATGTATTGAAACAATCAGGACGAATGTGGTACAATCACCTAAGTAGATATTTGTTGAAAGAATGATATCAAAACAATCCAATATGTCTATGTGTTTTTATAAAGAAATCACAGTCATAATTTGCTATTATAACTGTATATGTCGATGACTTATATATAACTGGGACTCCTGAAGAGCTTTCAAAAGCAATAAAATATCTTAAAAAATAATTTGAGATGAAAGATTCAGGATAACAAATTTACCTTGGCTTGCAAATTAAGCATTTAACAGATGAGATATTTGTTCATTAGTCAACTTATACATGAAAAGTTTTGAAAAGATTCTATATGGACAAAGCACATCCATTGAACATTCCAATGGAAGTTTGTTCACTAGATGTGAAAAGATATATTGCAATCTCGAGATGATAATGAGGAACTTCTGGTCCTGAAACACCGTATCTTAGTGTAATTGGCGTACTTATGTATTTTGTTAATAATACAATACCAAATATTGCATTTTCAGTAAATTTATTAGTAAGATATAGTTTTTCTCCAACGAAAAGACATTGGAACGGGATTAAGCATATACTCCGTTATCTCTGAGGAACGATTGATATGAGTATGTTTTATTCAAATAAATCGAAATTTGATCTAATTGGTTATGCAGATTGTGGATATTTATCTAATCCACACAAAACTAGATCTCAAACAAGTTATTTATTCACATATGGAGGAACTGTTGTATCGTAGCAGTTAGTGAAACAGACCCTAATGGCTACTTCCTCAAATCATGCTGAAATTCTTGTAATTCATGAGGCTAGTTGAAAATATGTATGACTAAGATCAATGACTCAGCATATTCATGGAACATGTGGTTTGTCTTCTAATAAAAATCTCCCAACGATATTATACGAAGACAACACAACATGCATATCTTAAATCAAAGGAGAATATACTAAAGGAGATAGAATAAAACATATTTCACCAAAGTTTTTCAACACTCATAATCTTGAAGAAAATAGTGACATCGCTGCACAACAAATTTTTTCAAAGGATAACCTAATAGATTTATTTACAAAATCATTACCAACCGCAGGCTTTGAGATTCTTAGTGTCCATGTAATCCACCTAATACTTGCCAAATTATCTATAAATAGTGACATTTGATGAGTTTTGAATGACAAACATTAGGCAAAATTCATGAAAATTGGAGAAAAGAAGATTTTAGAAATTTTTCTTATTTTATTTTTTTGTTAATTGATATATTTGTATAAGTATTCCTGAAGTCACAATAGTAGATGTAAAAAATCCAAGCCATTATTTTAAATGTAAAGTACCAGCTGCACATATGCTGACGCTACAAAACAAATTTAATTAAACACGTGATTAGAATTTAGACCTCTCTCAGTCTCAATATATATATTAATGCACGAGCTGCACAACACAATTTTATTTTCATTCATTGGTGGCTAGATTTTTCACACTAGTTTAATAGTTAATATTAGGTTTATGAACTTGATTTTTTTTTTTTTAAATAACTTATGAACTTGAATTGAAGTTTAAGTTGTATCCGCTTTTAATATTGTGTCAAATAAATATATTATTTTATGTCAATTAAATTCATGAACTTTAAGAAATGTTAAATGAATCCCTAAACTTTCATTTATGTATCTAATAGACCTTTCAGGTACCATTTAGGAACAAGTTGTTTTTTGGTTTATGACTTTTGAAAATTAAACACTTCTTCCACCTCTTATTTTATTGCTTTGTTATCTACTTTTTACTGTTGTTATAAAAAATCAAGTCAAGTTTTAGAAACTTAAAAGATAATTTTTGTTTTGGAAAATTGACTAAGAATTAAACTATTTTACTTAAGAAGTATGTAAACTATGGTAAGAAATTGAGAGAAAAAAATTTAATTTTTAAAAATACAAAACTAAAAACTAGGGCCCATTTGGTAACATTCCATTTTTTGTTTTTGATTTTTCAATATTAAGCTTATTTTCTCCCAAATTCTTACAATAATTTGCATCTTTTTTATGTTCAATAGTTGAATTCTTAGCCAAATTCTAAAACCAAAAACAAGTTTTTAAAAGTTACTTTTTTTTTTTTCCAGTTTTCAAGATTTGTCTTGGTTTTTTAAACCATTGGTAAGATGTAGATAATAAAGGAAGAAATTTTGAGGTATAAGTAGTGTCTATATATTTAATTTTTAAAAACAAAAAATAAAAAACTAAATGGTTATCAAACGGAGCCTAAATAGTTATCGAATAGGGACTCCATTTTTCAATTTTGTATCAATAAATCCTTGACCCATTCGACCTATTTTTCTTAAAAAACTACTACGGAACGGATGATATTTTGACATACGATGATTCGTGTGATACTTGTCAGAGGAGAATTTTATTAGTATTACGGAAATCCAATACTCTTCTTTCACTTTCTTTATTTATATCATAAATTTACGTTCATAAATATTTATAGACATCACATTAAGATACATGCATCCATCTATTTTAAAAAATGATCGAAAACACGCGCGTAACATAAAGTTTTGGGTACCGTGGTGCCGTTTTTAGAATATTGGTTCTTAAAGCACGAAAGTGTATTC
Organism: Benincasa hispida; assembly: GCF_027475165.1. Taxonomy (NCBI): domain Eukaryota; kingdom Viridiplantae; phylum Streptophyta; class Magnoliopsida; order Cucurbitales; family Cucurbitaceae; genus Benincasa; species Benincasa hispida. The sequence goes on along the minus strand of NC_143480.1, from coordinate 13,970,585 downwards.
TCTATTCATTCATTTCGCGCCTCACATGCTTCGGTTGGCTCGTTTTAGGCTGCCTCCCTGTGTTTTGTACTCTCCCTCTTCGTATGCCACGTGTACTAATCTCAACGGGCCACGTTGCGTGCAATTATCAAACAAGCCATTTAACTTCACAAGGTCCAATTTGGCCTCCAAAACAATGACAAGTTTCGGAACAGTCGCGAAGATCAAGGGTAGAATCGTCTTTTTAACTGCCTTTTCGTATTTATTTAATCGTCCCTCTCGGTTGCTAGTTTTTGAAAGATTTTTAAAACGTAGCAGCAGCTGTGCAAGTCCCCGTCTTTCACTTTGTGTTCTGTGATTGTTTGTCTGATTTAGGGAAGTGGAGAGAAATCAATGGCGTTTGTTTCTCAATTAAATCAACTTCCGTGCAAGACTCTCTCATTGAATCCACCGCAGCCTCAATTGATTTCCAAGCCCTCGATTGTCCCCATCGGTTCGATTGGGGCCGGCGTCAGAGCCGCGGCGGGGAAGTCGCCGATCTCAGCTAGACCTGCGTTCAAGGTCCGTGCGGTGGTGAACGATGACGAGTGGGGCGCGGAGAAGGACGAGCCGTATGGAGATGGCCCGGCTGTGGCGGTAGCTGAAGAGGAGGAGGAGAAGCCTCTGGAGCCATCGGAGATTTATAAGCTGAAGAAGGCGTTGGTGGACTCCTTTGACGGGACCGATCGTGGATTACGAGCGTCTAGCGAAACTAGGGCGGAGATTGTCGAGCTGATTACGCAACTCGAAGCGAAGAATCCAACACCTGCTCCTACTGAGGCCCTGACTCTGCTCAACGGCAAATGGATTCTCGCGTAAGTTCTCTTAATAATACCAAACTTGATACTAGTAACCTGGTTGGTTATTTCTTCAACAGTTGTTTTAATAACAGCTTCCTCTTTGTACTATATGATTGAACTTCGTATCATGAATCGGGAAAAAGATCCCGAATCAACGAAACCTAGTAATTTTTTTCGGATGACTGAAAAGCTGGAACGAGTTTAATCGAATTTCTTTTCTGCCGATTAATCACACATCTCCCTTGCAAAGCTTCACGAATTTTTAAATATTGGCGGTAATTTCTTGTACATGTTGATCTTGAATATCATATTTGGACTTAGTATCGACCTACCATGTGGCGTTGTTACTTCAGCTACTTCCTGTTGGGCGAGTCATATTGTTCTGTGTTAAACTAGAATCTATGGGCCATTTAGAAAAGGTTTGATTAAGTTTTGGTTTCCTTGATGGGATTCAGACTTGTGATTGAGGTGACTGCAATTGTCCTTGCATCAGGTTTTGTATCATTCTTTGAATGTGGTCAGCTAGCCGAAGTTGCTAGCGTTGTTATGTTAAATCTTTGCTTCACTAAACCTTAGAGGGAAATCAAGGGAGTCTTTACAGTAGCTTTTTACACCTGACAAACCTGCCTTAATTTTATATGGCCAGAGTTGTAATGTCTAGAGGATGATTATAACCTGCTAAAACTTTTTTTGTCCCCTTTTCTTGTCTTTTGTTGTAATCTATTCGCTGTCTATTACGTACTAGCAGATGATTGGTTGCAACAATTCTGCATTACAAAATTTTGTCACCCTAAGTTTCTTAATATGAATGTTTGGATGTAGGTACACATCGTTCTCGGGTATGTACCCACTGTTGTCTAGGAGTACATTTCCATTGGTCAAAGTGGAAGAAATTTCACAAACAATTGATTCAGAGAGCTTCACCGTCCAAAACTCCGTCCAGTTTTCCGGCCCTCTAGCCACCACTTCCATTAGTACTAATGCAAAGTTTGAAGTTAGAAGTCCCCAGCGTGTACAGGTAAGCTAGAATCTTTCGGTTTTCTTGTCCGTAGGTTCAATTTCAACTCTTTTGACTTTGTAATGAGCTAATAATATTTATTTTCACACTCAACTATTTTTCCAGATCAAGTTTGAAGAAGGTGTCATTGGGACTCCCCAGCTAACGGATTCATTAGTGATACCAGAAAATGTGGAGTTTCTTGGGCAGAAGATTGACCTTTCACCATTCAATGGCATCATATCCTCCATTCAAGATACTGCTTCAAATGTGGCCAGGACGATATCGAGCCAACCACCGATCAAGTTCTCAATCCCTAACAGCAATGCCGAGTCTTGGTTGCTAACTACTTATCTCGATGAAGATCTTCGAATTTCACGAGGAGATGGTGGTAGCGTGTTTGTACTCATCAAGGAAGGCAGTGCTCTCTTATCTCCCTAAATATCTCCACTCTCCTCACTATCCTCTGCTGTTCCGAGGGGATAATGGAGTTCTATAAAGGGTCCATACGAAACTAAATTATTATCTAAAAATGCTGCTATACGTGTTGTAGTTTCTTCTCAAATAGTGAATGGTATTGCCTCCTGTTAATAAAAGGGCCAGCTTCAATTATCCATGTCTTTTGTCATTTGAGTATCTTTTGGGGAAAGGAACACCATTAATCTTGTACCACACAGTACAAAAATCAAAGTTAATCAAAAGGTGTGAAAAGCTTGTTTGGATTGAACTGCCAGTGCAATAATTTTTTTTGAATACTTTTCTATTTCATTTTTGTTATTGAAGGCTAAAGTTGAGGCCATTCGCACGCTTGAGTTAGGCTTACATTGACTTGTCAATTAATATTTTATATCTTATTAGTTAATTTCTGTTAGAAAAAAAAAAAAGAAAAAAAGAAAGAAAAGAAAGAAATAAGTGTTGTGATCGGTTTGAGCCAAGAGAAAGGCTTGCAAAACAGAGGAGTTAGCCTTCCGGTGAGGTTAATTTGTATCTGATCTACATCCAACAATTATTATGAATAGATATTTAATCAGACGTAATTGTTGAAAATGAGGGGGAGTTTCATATTGAAAAGATGAGAATTATTTTTTAGATAGCTATTGAATTCCTTTTATTGTCAATAAAGTGTATGCTATAGAGTTTTCTGTTTATCTAAAATCTTCTTCTCTCTCTTATTCAAATAAGCCGGCCAAAGTAGAAAGTGGGTTCAAACTTTCAACCAATTGTAAAGGACAATAGTTAGGGACAATTTTCATACTTACTAGGAATATGTATGAAAAAATAGAAAAAAATCAATTTTTTTTTTACCATGTGATAGATGTTGATTGGGGGTCGTCTGAATTGCATAATAGATGGTTGCAACAACACTAATTTTTTTTTTTCCCAATTATAGTACATTGAAAAGTAAATCTTTATGATCATCTAACAAACTCCTCCAACTACTACCTTGATATTAGCCTTTTCTTTCTCATTATTTGTTTTACCATGTACTTTTTACTTGATAGCAGTGAAATTAGTATCATAATTTACCATTTGATCGTTTCGAGAATGTTAGTAAATGGATCTGAAAACTGAAAACTGAAAAGGACACCTTTCATTACACACAACACATTATGGAGGAAAATGGTCTTTTGAAGTCGGTGAATGAGAAAATGGATTCTTCCCAATTAAGTTCATCAATGAAGCCAAACGAGTAAGATTTTCTGCTTATTCAATGAATTATACGAACCATTCAATTGGGTTTGGATTGTTTTGATCAAGTCACATCAATTTGTTTTGATTTTCTCTGTTTTAACGAGAGAACTATAATAGAGGAGGATTATAATCCACCTATTAAAAACACCAGAACTTTCCATTTTCCCTATCAAAGACCATTTTACTTTTCAAAATTCTGTAGTCTCTGAAATTCTTGCCTTCTTTTTGGAAATTTAAAGAAAAGCAAGATTAAACATGTGAAAAAGAATGCTAAATTAGTAAATTTCTCTACCAATAGCGTTCACAAGCCAAAAACAATTTGCTACAAACCTCATGAAATACCTCGAGAATAACACCATGACATTCATCTGAGTTCATGGAGATATAATAGTTCAAGAGGTTACGTAGATCCTTTGGCTTCTCAATTCGATTAGCCAAAATCATTTCCGTCATTGAAACTCTAAAGTCTTCTTTAGGGTCATCAGAGCATTTCTCCATAGCCACCATTACAACAAATTTGGTATCTTCACTTCTCTGTTTCTTTCTTTCTTTACCATTTCTTATCTCTCGTTTTTCCCTTATCATTTGATCGAGTTTCTCCTGAACCATGGCGTGGGCGATGCTGGAAACTGATGGGAATCGCTCAGAGCTGAAGCTTTCTGTTTCTTCTGAAGAAGAAAAACTCAATCTGCAGTTGCAAGTGCATCCACAGCACAAGGCTCTGTATGCTCTCTGTTCTTGCTGATGCTGATGGCTTGAGCCTCCTGCTTTCATTCTCACTGCTTTGAAGGGAATTTGGAGGCCAAAATAATCATTTATGCACAATTGGCAAAGTGGGTCTTGTTTCTTTTTTTGCATTTAGAATGTTTCAAGTTGTGGTTATTGGAAAGAAGGGATAAAACAGAGGGGGAACAGGAATTGGGGGAAAGTAATGATGATGCTTGAGTAGACCTCTAATAATTTCCTTTTGAGGGAATCATGAAAATGAAAAGCTTTTCCTTTTTTTGGAGTGAGGATGAACTGTTCAGTGCATCTATGGCGACTGAGTGATACTGATTTTGCCAAGTCTTTCAGTTACAATTAAAGAATGGTTATTGAGATATGCACATTTGTGGCATGGGGGGATCTTTTGATTATGATAAAAGGAAGGATTTTAAAGCTTTTTTCAAAAAAGAGATGGCAAAAGAGAAGGTTTCTGGTTGGCTTCACATGCCTTCTAACTACCAAGCTTCTACTAGAGCACTTGATGAATTATATCAAAAGAACTCGAGTGAAGTACAAAAGTGAGGGCGATTCCCAAGAAATCAACAGGTGGAATTATGTTGAAAGTTGTACCTTTTTTAAGGCCAAATTGCTTCTTCTTTACCTAGAAATTTGAATTTCACTGCAAAAAGTATGGGCTGTTAGACTTGGGAGTTTAAGTTTTGGAATTTTTGGCCATTCCTTGATGAGATCCATACCTTTAGAGCTGTCTTGAATAAATATTGTTAGGGTTGCCATAGGCAAAGTCTAAAACCTCATGGGTCTAAGCTCAAAGAAAATTGGAGGCAACATGGGAAACGAGCATCCCAAAAAGGAAAATTTGGAAATTTCGAGTTCCAGGCCAACCAACAGAGTAAAGGAATATCTAAATCGAGAAATAATTGAGTTCAACTCGTTTTGATGCTTTGCTGATGTTAGACCTAAGTGAGAGTTAGAGGAAAGACATTATAAATAGCTAGATTCCCGAAGAGAGGAAACAAGTAAACTCCAAATGAGAATTCTAACTTTACTCTCTACTCTCTGTACTTAGCTGAATAATACACTCCTTGTATTGACTTACGCATTGGAATGTGGTAAGCTCAGAACCACACTAGTGTGAGTAACTCTCACATGAGTCAGTTCAAAGGATGATTAGGAGAAGTGGGCCAACATATAGCCCACAAATGGTCTGTGGCGACAACAAACGCACATGAGTTTCTCGTGCCAACAAGTATATTTAGCATATGAGAGTTGGAATATGTTAAGTATCTACTTCCCTGTACTCAGTAAAGCCCAACAACACAAGGACACAAAAGAAACCAATAAAACAGTTCAACACTCTTTGTCACGATGTCTATTGAAATCGAAGGATAGTAAAATGAATACACTAAAAAAGAGAAGTATGAAACAGAATAACAAGAAGAATGACTATAAGTATATATATACACACACTATATGTTATATCAAATATAACACATAACCTATAGTTTTTATATATATATATTGTATCAAATATAATATATCCTATAGTTTTATTTTCTCCCAACAATGTATGACATTTAATATAAATCATATTTATACTAAATTAAATGATAGTAGTCTATCGCTGATAGACTCTTACCAGTGATATGGTCTATCACTGATAGACTCCTACCAATAATATGGTCTATTACTGATAAACTATTTAAGTTTGGTCATATTTGCAATTTTTTTATATTATGTTATATCTGCTAATACTTTGGGTTTAATGTCTATATTTGCAACTATCCTTATAATGTATCTAATACATTATATCAATTATATCACATATAATTAATTCAAATAATTATATCATATATAATTAATTTCTTTCAATTAATTTGAACAATTCAAATTAATCTAAAATTAGTTCTCAATTAAATCCTTGTTGAGCTACAGAGGGGATCTTATGGACCTGTAGATTGAAGCTCAAATTCTACTTGGATAATTAATTAAACTTTTTAATTAAATTACCCAACATCCATTAACTGTCAGTCATTCCACTAAAGACTAACAGTTGTACTCTTCGCACTACAGATATATTTATGTGTCCATTGGATATAACGAGTCAACAGTGCGATAATACTTCACAAATTGCTCGTAAGTACAGTTGGGCCAAAATTATCGTTTTACCCTTGTAGTTACATCTAACTTTCTAACTTCTTAAGTACTACTGATTCCTCTAATGAAAAATAAGTTATACCAACTATGACCAAGTCCCTCCCGGGCCAGGGGAGGGTGTGATCACATAGTTCAAGCCTCGGAATCAGTCCTTAAGTGAGCAATTTATCTACTTACCTCGACATCAGGGAAGAAGTGAATTCCATCTTGTGTATGTTGGAATAAGAAAGCAAGTAGTGGAAGCAAAACATAATCATAAGCATTCTAATTATTAATTTTGGCTCCAAAACAACATACTCGTAAAATAAAAAAGGGTTCAACACTAACCTTTGAAGATACCCTTGAATCACAAATTCCAACTGCAATTCTCCCTTTCTATGGATGTGAACCACCACAAGATCTTCCCGACTATCCTCTTGGTGCCTTAGATTGAGTTGTCGGACTCAAAATAAGCTTAAATTAGGGAAAAAATGAGAGGGGACTCTGGTTTTTCAGCTCAAAACCCAGTTTTCAACTCTTGAAACTTTCAGCTAAAACACCTTTGATGCATGCCCAATTTCCACTCCAATTTGGTTTATTTATAGCATGAATTTCATGCAAATGGATTTCCTGCATGCATTACAGCTAATGCTTGATAAATTGGACTGGAAGAGTTCATGGAATGTGACTAAGGTGCTAGCACCTAAAGTGGAAAACCCCCACCTTTTTCATTTCCAATTTTCTTCTTTTTCTTTTTAATTTGAAATTTATGTTTAAACTAAACCTTAATTTCAGTTTTTTTTATTAAAAAAACTGAAATTTTATTAATTTTTTAAAAAATTAATTCAAAATTGATTTTTCAAATAAAATAATTAATAATTAATTAAATAATTTAATTAATTCAATTAATTTAATATTAAATTAATTTAGCACCAATTTCACTATCATGAATCCTTATTCATGAATTTCATATTTAGATTATATATAAGTATTAATTGATTCTCCAATTTCATTTAATTCCAAAATTAAACGTGTAATTATATCACATATAATTACTAATTTCCTTAATTCTAATTTGAACGTTTCAAATCAACTTATCGCGCTACTCTAAGGCTAATCCGTTTGTGAGCTAGTAGAGGACCTAGTGGGCCTACAGATCATGAGCTCCATCGACCTAAACTCTTTACACCGAATTAACCTCTATTCGTTAACTACTGGGTCACTCCACTAAAGCCCAGAGCTACACTACTCTCACTGTAGATATATTGTGTCCACTCGATATAACCAAGATTAGTAAGTTAACCCTTCACAAGTTATTCGTAATAATGGTTGTGTCAAATAGTTGTTTTACCCTCGAGATTACCTCTTGTTTCTTAAGTCCCACTGATCCTCTAATGAACAATTGGTTTGTGATTCGATCATCAAACTGAGTTCCTCTCGAGCCAATGAGAGGGTGGGGTCCTTTTTTCAAGACCCGAAGTTAGCACTTAAGGGAACAACTCTCTACTATCCCTAAAAGCGGATAGGAGTGAATTTCATCTTGCACCCTATGCCCAGCTGTCTACCCGGTCTTATCCCTGAAATGTGAGACTTATTGAGCCGACGCTGTTGAGCCAACTCTCACCTATGCAAATTTAAAGTTAATCCCGAATAAACAGGGGTTCATAGTTAGCTCAAGATTAAGGTTAAGTTACCCAGGTCATCGTTTTGAAATAGTCAGTCTTAAACAGTAAACAATGTTAAAAAGTAAGAGCAGCTTATTTCGTGGTCCGATCTTGTGCAAACTCATTGCACAGGACGATCCTACTCCTATTTCATCACATGTACGAATTAGGATCACTTCGTCTATAGCACTTTACAACTACTTGTAACAACTACAGAGTGGGCTGCATCCGATAGTGTTACCAGAATAAGGCACACAATCTTATTCATATACTATAGACCATTTTGATTTTTTACTCGAACTCGATCCACTTTTATGTCTCCACATAAAGTACGGTTGGCAAAATTTCCCACGGGGACCTGCCCCGATCGGGGCTGGGAATCCCCGATTTGACCGGAGATGGGGTCAAACTAGGGACCTCTTTAGGGTTCTCGATCCTGGGACGAGGCAAGGATTGGGAGGGTGTCCCCGCCCCATCCTCGACCCTAACCCTGCCTCGATTAGGTTTTTAAATATTTTTTCTATATGTGTAATTAGATTTTTAAATATATTTTCTCTCTCTCTCTCTCTATATATATTAGGTATTTAACTTTTTACATTTAGCTTAGTTTTTAATTTAACCCATACTAAGCCCAACTAAAGTGTCTAAGCCCAAACCAAAGATAATTTTACAAAAAAAAAAAAAAAATTAAAAAAAAGTCCCTATAGGGAAATAAAAGGGAAAACGGGGAATCCTCGTCCCCGCCTTGAAATGGTGGGGATGGAGGTAAAATCCCCCATCAAGGATGGGGACGAGAAACGCTCCACTGTTCCGCCCTGGCCCCATTGCCAACTCTAACATAGAGTTCAAGTACTCATATAATAGTCATGGATCTTTTAGTTTATTGGATTTATTTCTAAAACAAAATAAGCAATTCATATATTCAATAACAACTTTATTGAATTTTCAGAATAAGTTTTATTGTTTACAAACTACGAGTTTTAGGACACAAAACCCAATAATGTAGTTGTGTACCCAGCTCTCCAATTAGACGAATTCCCAAAATGGTAGGTATATTGAGTTGGAAACCTGGCCACTCTCACCCATACAAATCAAAGGACCGCCTTCATGAGCAGAAGTTCACAACTCACTCAGGATTTAGGTCATGTCACCTATGGTCATCCTGGGGAAATGTAAGTCTTTATTATTAACAACGTTATATAATAAGACTAATCTTTTCGTTGTCCAGTCTTATATAAACTCTTTATATAGGATACCCCACTCACATGTCTCCACATGAATAATCAGGATTAGATCATTTGTAGCACTTTACAACACTTGTAACATCTACAAAGCGGCTCGTATTTGTAGTGTCACCAGGATAAGGTACCTAGTTTTATCCATCTAATACAGACTATTTAGTTTATTATTTAAACAAAATCCACTTGTATGTCTCTACATACTTGTTTAAATTACATAAAATAACCTAGGATCTTAGTTTATTGGATTGAGTGTATGCTCATAAAGTAACAATATTTTATTAATAACAATTTGTTTATACAATGTTTACAAACTACGAGAATACAAGAGATTTAGGACACCAATCTCAACACAGTTATTTTCCCTTCCCACAATATTTGGTGTGATTCCCTTTTTACCCTTCCTCTTATAGGTATGTATGATTGGAGGTTCAACATAATATACCTAAAGAAGCTAACTCTAAACACATCCGACGACTAGTTTTTATACTTTTACATAAAAAATTTTCAATTTTGTAACTTATATGGTATGAATTATAAATACCAAAATTAGATTAGTTTACATAAGAAAGCAAAAATTACATTGTAAAAGAAAAACTACAAGTCTAAACAATCTTCAAGAAATAAAAGAGTCCTTCCCGTGGATATAGGCATGTTTGGCCGAACCACGTTACTTCTTATGTGTTCATCTTCTTCCTTCTTTCATCTTTAGTTTGTCTATGCAACATTTTAACTCTGCAAAATCAACAAAGAATTAGCTGAAGAAACCCTAATATGAAAAGAAGTTGAAATAATCGTAGATAAGAGAGAGAGGGGATATTTACCAAATGAATTTTTTCTTTTCATCAATTTGATATGAAGAAGCAGAATTTTATCCCCATACATGTATAGAGATAACGCTATCTACGCGATCTTGTAAAACCAACCACTTCCTTTCAATCAAGCTTCCATTGCATCAGAATTCAATCCATTTGGGCCTTCTTTGCAGATAACTTGAACTTCAGTTGGTTTCTGTGGACCTAAAAATTAAAAGAGATAGCCCAACAAAACTGGTATTAGAGCCAAGATCATAAGATTAGCTTTTCTTGGAGCATCAAGATATTCAAGAAGATAAATCTTGGTAATTCAAGACTAGTTTTTAGATCAAGAAGTAGTTGTTGCAAGGTTCGAAATAGAAAAATTTGATGGAAAGGGTGATTTTGGCTTATGGAAGGCCAAAATCAAGGCTATACTAGGACAACAGAAAGTCCACAAGGCCCTCTCGAATCCATCTACTCTGGCTCCTAAAATTACATCACAAAAAAGAAAAGATATGGAACATTAGTTCTCAATCTTAATGACAACATCTTAAGACAAGTAATTGACCAAGACACAACTTATAAGGTGTGGACTAAGCTAGAAGGTCTTTATGCCACAAAAGATCTACTTAACAAGATGTTTTTAAGAGAAAAATTCTTCACATTCAAGATGGATTATGCTAAAACACTATTTGAAAATTTGGATGAGTTTAAAAATAATTTCTGAGTTCAAGAGCCTTGGGGAAAAGATTGGTGATGAAAATAAAGCTTTTGTCCTATTGAATTCACTCGAAGCCTGTAAGGAGGTGAAAAATGCCTTGAAATATGATAGAGAGTCAATAACCACTGATGCCATTATTTCACCATTAAGGACTAGAGAGTTAGAGCTTTAAGTCATCAAGAAGAAACAGCCTAATGTAGGACTATTTGTCAAAGGCAAGAACAAGTAGAACTAATCTAAAGGTGGTAAACAGCAGCCTAGTGAAGAACACAAGCCTAAAACTAAACTGAGGTGTATCTACTGTAAGAAGAAGGGACATCTTATGAGAGATTGTTATAGTCTAAAAAGAAAGAATTAATAAAAGGAGAAGGATTATAAAGGAAAACAGCCTGAAGCCTCTGTTGTCGAAGGTTCATACTTCTATTCTGATGCCTTAGCCTCTAGAAAGAATAAAACCAACCAGGTAAGTCCTTTAGGGAAGCATGATTGGGTACTAGATTCTAGTTGTACCTTTCATATAACACCTTTTAGACCTTGGTTTAACATCTACAAAGATTTAGATAGAGAGCTGGTGTATATGGGGAACAATGAATCCTGTAAGATCAAGGGAATTGGTTCAGTATCTTTAAAATTGAAAGATGGATCAGTCAAGATTCTTAGAAATATTAGACATGTACCCTTACTCAAGAGAAATTTGATATCTTTGGGCATGTTATACTCCATAGGGTGTGAATTCAGGGGAAAGAATGGAATCATAGAGGTTATTAAGGATTCTAAGATGGTCTTGGTTGGTGAGAAAGTAAATGACTTTTATATTGTTAGAGGAGTAGAAATGATGATTGGATCCTATGCTATTTCTATAATAGCCTTGACAGAAGCAGACTTATGGTACAAAAGATTGTCACATATCAGTGCTAAAGGATGTAAATTCTATCTAAGTAAGGTATACTGCCTAAAAGGATCATTGAACATCTTTCCTTTTGTGAACATTGCATATTAGGGAAAGCTACTAGGAAAAGCTTTATAAAATCTCAGCATACTACAAAGAAATACTTGGCTATGTTCATTCTGACTTATAGGGTGATAAAACTAGCATGCAAGAAGCAGAAGCAAGCATAATCATTAGGCACTCTAATTTCATTAATTTAAGTAACAAGCATGCATGAACATAAAAATACATTTAGGGTTTCAGAATGCTTTACTTTTGAAGATCTCCTCAATTCCGCAACATCTTGCTCGTTTTTCCTTTCCAAATCCTTGAAAACAACCATTTGATATTTCTTACTATTCTCTAAGAGCTTAGATTGGATCGTGGGCTCCAAAATGACTAGGATTTCAAGGGAATTTTAAGGAGAGCTATCTGGTTTTGGTGTCAAGAGAATGAAGAATTGGTTTTCAGCAAAATCCAATTTTGCATCTCCTTCTTCAGCTGATTTGAATTCCCTTTTTTTATTCAAAATCCTCATGCAACTTATTGGGGTTGATGCCCTAAAGTCTCGTATCCTGTAGTTTGTAAATAGATTGTACGAATGCTTGTGATGTATAATATATGATATTTACTTCACTTATTGACTTTGCACATTTGGATATTTTATTTGCTTTACCACAAACCAATAAAATTAAAATCCTTGGTTGTCATTATGTAACTTAAACATGTATGTGATGACATACAAGTGAATCATGTCTTAAGTGACAATCAAAATGGTCTGTAGTATATGGATACAGGAAGGAAGCCTTATCTTGGTAACACTACGGATGCGGCCCGCTTTGTGGAATAGTTACAAAGGTTAAGACTTGCTTCAGATGATCTAATCCTGATCATTCATGTGCGGACGTGCGAGCGGGGGTGTCCTATACAAAGAGTTTGTATAAGATCTGACCAAGAAGTGTTAAAGTCTTGTCATATAACCCCGTTCATGACAAAGGCTTCACTTCACTAGGATGACCATAGAAACATGACCTCAATCCTGAGTGAGTTGGGAATTTCTGCCATTGAAGACGGTGAAGGAAATCGGATTCGAGATTTCCATGATTAGTGGAAGAACAATTATTCCACATCACAATCATGAATGAACATTAAATTTACAGTCTACTTCAAACAAGCGGTTATATAATTCATATAGAAATGATAGCATGAAAAACTCAAATGAAAAAAGAGAAAAACTCTACGAACATTTGAAGATGCGTCTCCATGCTCTGTTGCGCACGACTGCTTGAATAATAGCAACCTAGAACGCTTGATCTACACGACTGCAATATAGCACGAACTCTTCGTACTCATCCGCAACGATCGCCTCGGCCACGAACTCCTCAGCAACAACAGGAACGACCTCCATAGAACCTCGACGGTGTCGAGTTGAGTAAGACACCACCAACAAGGCGATCTTGGTATTCTTGGTGTGAGAATCCAAAGGGTGGGCTTTGTTCGAACTTGGTATGAGGCGGACGAAGGAAGAAAACACCGATTGTGTACACGACTGGGTAAGTGGGATATGGCAGAGACCTATCATACAGGTCGATGCCCAATCGTTTAGATAAAGCTATGCGATCGTCTAGCTCATCATTTAGCACGGTTTGTCACCTATAGACATTACACAATTGTTAACTTTGGCAAGCGATGGTCTAGCAAAACTATGTGATCGTTTGGTAAATATTGTACGATCATTTAGCTCGCCACTGTACGATCATTTAGCTTGCCCAGTTGTCATTTAGTAAATTCGTATTTACTTGCTGGCTACATGAGTTTCTTTTACACGAGAGAGAAAACTCAAAAAACTTTTTATGAAAACTTTTCAACAGTTTGTAAATCATTTTTTCAAAATAGGAAAATCACTTTCCTTTTAAACTCACGGTTACCATGAATCCAATAACCACTCATTGATTTGGTTATTAAAGAAAAAGAATTAATTATTCAATAATTAATATTATTATAAATATAAATGATAACCAACTTATCATACTATATTTATAACCTATAGTTTTAATATTTCATCTCATGAAACATACAAATCATAGTTCTTTTTCTATTCCATGGTACTTAATGTAAATCTCATTTACATCAATCCTCCACTAGATGTATCTCATAAATTATACTGATTATATAATATATAATCAAAATATCTCTTGTCAATTTGAACATTTTAAATCAACACCTAGAACTGATCCTCAACTGAATTCATTGAGCTACCAAGGGAACCTCATGAACTTGTAGCTCGAAACTCCAACGGTACGTGAATAACTAACTAAACTCTTTAGTCATGGGATCCACCATCTGTTAACTGCCAGACACTTCACTAAAGACCGACAGCTGAACTCTCCTTACCACAGATATATTATGTGTCCATCTTAACTAATCAACAATACGACAACCCTTCACAGATCGCACGTAAGTACAGTTGGGCCAATAACCGTTATGCCCCTATAGTTACATCTGTCTCCTTAAGTACCACTGATCTCTCTAATGAACATAAGTCAAAGTCAAACTATGACTGGGTCTTCTCTTCCAAAGAGAAGTTGTGGTCACTATGTTCAAGCCCCAGAATCAGCCCTTAAGGTTTATCCCTACTTCGGGAAAGGAGTGAATTTCATATTATGGATTGAGTTCCCAGCTCCCAGATCAGACAAGTCCCAAAAAGGTAGGCTGTTGAGTTGGTAATCTGGTCACTCTCTCCCATACTAATCAAAGGACCACCCCCAAAGGCAGAAGTTCCCAAAACATTCAGGATTGAGGTCGTGTCACCTATGGTCGTTTAGGTGAGATGCAAATCTCTAGTATCAACGGCGTTATATACAGAGTCTAGTCATTTCGTGGTCCAGGTCTTATACAAACTCTTTGTATAGGACACCCTCGCTCGTACGTCTTCACATGAATGGTCAGGATCTACCATCTGTAGTAGTTTACAACACTTGCAAACCTCTACAAAGCGGGCCGTATCCGTAGTGTCATCAGGATCAGGTATCCCACCTTAATCATTATACCACAGATCTATTTAGATTATCACTTATGACACGATTCACTTGTATATCACATATACATGCTTAAGTTTACATAAGATAACCAAGGAACTTTGTTTATTGGATATGAGTAAATGTGAGAAGCTCGATCGGTCTGAAAGTCAGAGTCCGTGTATCCTGTAAGGATTAGATCCTTATCTCCATACATAAGCATGTAGTCCCTCGTTCTTCGAAGATACTTGAGGATCGTCTTGATCGCCGTCCAGTGATCAAATCCTGGATTGGACTGATACCGACTGACAATCCCTACTGCATTGTCGGGTCTGGTATACAACATTGCATACATCAAGATTCCTAGCATAGGGAATCCGTCTCATCTCCTCAACCTCTTGAGGTGTCTTAGGATATTGATCCTTAAACAGAATGATTCCATGCCTGATGGGGTAACAAACCCCTCTTGGAATCCTGCATCCTGTACCTGATCAACATTTGATCAATATACGATGCTTGAGACAGGGCTAACCGTTTGTTCTTGCGTTCCAGAATATTCTGGATCCCGATAACATACTCTGCCTCACCCAAATCATTCATTTGGAACTGGGCAGTTAACCAACTCTTAATGTCAGTTAGATACCCTATGTTCGTTGCTATGATGATTCGCTCTAAGAGTATTTTGTATAAAATAAATTGGAAGAATAAGTTCTAGGTATAAGTGATGCATTTATGCTTTGATGCATTTAAGTAATTGTAACACGTTGGGGCGTCAGATATATGCAACAGAACGCACACAACTCCTAATGACGTTCAAGTTTTCCTAAACCAGACCCAAGTATAATTCTAATTTAGGTTCCTGGTAAGTCCAAGGTCGAACTCAGGGATTCAATTAACCAAACGCAGACCTTGCGTTGTATCTATTGTAGGGGTTTTTCCTAAATAAATGTGAGAAATGTGTTATTTACACTAAATTGATGTGCCTGTGCAAGAGATGCAAAAGTGTTGAGTAGTTAGTGATGGATCATGTGAGAATGGAGTTTAATGTAAGTGGACACGTCGATCTAAGATGAATGTACACAAACAAGGATGTGATGTGGATGGGATGGAGTGATTTGCTTATCTTTTGTTCATGCTTTAGACTTCATTCAACATTTCTCAATTTGAATAACATACAAAACCTATCTCTAGGATGCATGCGTCTAACACAGAATGCAATAGACACCAGTAAGTCTATCTCTAACTGTACTATGCGTTCTACTTGATGCAGCTTAGTTATTCTCTCGAACAATCTAAGTTAAATATGCTTTTTACCAATTTTTCAAGTTGGCTTGAGCGTTGGAATGAAGTTTGGCATAAAGTATTAATGCATTCAACATAAACAAGAAATAAACAATGGTAAGTATGATGGATCAAATATATGGATTTTGTAAAGAAACAAAGAGTCTTTACAAAAGCAATATTTAATCAAATGAAATGAAAGCAATAAATGAGATGAAAGAAACATAGTCAAGCCAAAGAATACAATCTCTTGTATTTCTTTGGCTCAATCTCGTTGTGTACAATCACTTAAATAGGAATTGGATGAAGTGTCTTTCTCAAGAGTAGCTTCCTCCACTCCCTGACCGGCGGTAGTGGTGGTTTTCAACCCTTCTGATCGTCTGGCACCATAACACAACTTCTAAGAACTAAAACTATGTCTATAATATACAGAGAGTAAGGATCTTGATAATTTTCGAACTTCTTGACTCTGGAGGGACTTCATCTATTTATAGGTGTTGGTCACGTTCATTTGGTGAATAGGCAGCATTAAAGTCCATGCCCTGATTAGCCGCTTGACTCTCGGAAGCTTTTCAGACGTCGTCTACTGCGTGGAAGCTTTTCAGACGCCGCCTGCTGCAGGTGCCCATACTTGCAAGTGGTGATGTGACACAATCAGCCTGAAGTAATGAATCTTTTCTACATTGAACTCCCTCCAACGCATGGCCCATGCATTAGAGCTTTTCCTGCGGCACTTGTCTAATGCATTAGCATTAATCCTTGCGTTGAAATCCTGTAATACAATGCGTTAGTGTCGCAATATTTAGTAATAAAACTTCTTTTGTATGAGTTTGCTAACGTTTGAATAAATCCATGCGTTTCTTCTAAAAATGAGGAGAATTTATCATTAAAAACCTTAGTTGTTCCAACTTAAGAGCAAAAATAACTTGTATTTCAACAAGTTATCACCATATATCATTCCAAATGAGTAAGATATCATCCACATACAGTACAGGATACTGAGCTGTTGATGATCTTCTTGTAAACACAAGGCTCATTAATGTTCTGGTCAAAGCCAAATGACTTGACAGTAGTGTCAAATCTGATGTTCCAAGATCGAGATACTTGTTTCAGCCCATAAATGGACCTATTAAGCTTGCAAACTCTTTGTTCTTGATCTGAAACGATGAATCCCTCTGGTTGAGTCATATAGATGGTCTCCTCAAGATTATCATTAAGAAAAGCAGTCTTGACGTCCATTTTCTATATTTCATAATCATAAAATGTGGCTATGGACAGGAGAATCTGGATAGACTTCAGCATGACAACAGGTGAGAAAGTTTCCTTTTAGTCAACTACCTCAACCTGAGTATAACCCTTTGCCACGAGCCTAGCCTTAAAGGTTTGCACCTTTCCATCTACACCTTTCTTTTGCTTGTAGAGCCACTTACACCCAATAGGTCTTACCCGATCAGGTGAATCAACAAGCTCCCAGGCGTTATTGAAGTATGTAGACTCCATTTCCTGGTTCATGGCTTTAACCCATTCATCCTTGTCAACATCCTTCATTACTTTCTTAAAAGACAACGGATCCTCGACCCCATCATTTGTAATGACATTTTGGGCTTCAGTCATACCCATGTAGCGATCCAGTGGGTTCATAACCCTCCCACTACGTCGAGGCAGTCTCAACTCTTGAGCTGGTTGACTAGACGTCCCGTCCTCAACCATTCTTGTTGAACCCTCAACAGTCTTAGTCTCACTAGAGATCTCATGTAAAACGAGCTTACTTCGTGGCTTATGATCCCTCATGTGGTCTTCTTCCAAGAAGATAGCATTAGTGGAAACAAACACTTTATTCTCACTCGAATCATAGAAATATCCACCTCTCGTTTCCTTGGGGTAGCCTACAAAGAGACAAACCTATGAATGCGATTCCAACTTCTTTGGTTAGTCGCTAGCACATGTGTCGGACAGTCCCAAATCCTGAAGTGACGTAAACTACCTTTACGTCCTCTCCATAACTCAAAAGGTGTTTTAGAAGCACTTTTCGAGGGAATGTTGTTCAGGATATAACATGCAGTCTGTATTGTATAACCCCAAAACGTGTCTAGAAGATGAGCATAATTCATCATAGACCGAACCACGTTCAACAAGGTCTTGTTTCTCCTTTCTGATACACTATTCTGCTGAGGTGTACCAGGGGTCGAGAGTTGGGATGCAATCCCATGTTCTATCATATAATTTAGGAATTGAAGGTCTATATATTCTCCACCACGATCAGATCGTAGTGTTTTTATCTTCTTACCTAACAAGTTTTCAACTTCAGCCTTATACTTCTTGAACTTCTCAAGGGCTTCAGACTTACGTTGCATTAGGAAGAGATACCCAAACCTTGAATAATCATCTATGAAAGAGATGAAATATTCATACCCACCTCAAGCTCTAATATTCATCGAACCACAGAGGTCTGAATGTACAAGCTTCAAGGCTTCTTTGGCTCTGTAACCTTTTCCAGTAAAAGGTCGTTTGGTCATCTTGCCTTCGAGGAATGATTCACATACCGGCAAGGAGTTTTTTTCTAAACTCTTTAGAAGTCTACTTTGCACCAACTTCTCAATCCTATTGAGGTTGATATGACCTAACCTAAGATGCCAAAGAAGGGCGTTTTCCTTTGGAGAAACGTTTAGTCTTTTAGCTGTTGTTGTCGTATTGAACATTTCAGTGTTAAACAAGGCTTTTATGACTAACAACCTTAGTACATATAAGTTATTTTTCATTGAACCATAACCAATCTCCAGTCCATTCTTGAAAATAAACATTTTATTCTCAGAAAGGAGACGGTGTAGCCTTGTTCAATGAGACAAAAAACTGAGATTAAGTTCCTCGTAATCCAATAATATGAGGAACTACAAAAACATTATCCAATAATAGATAACATTTCTTGTCAACAAATAACTTCAGCCTGCCTACAGTAACAGCTGAAACAACCGCACCAGTACCGACTCGAAGAGTCATCTTTCTCTGTGGCAACGTTTGCTAGGAATTGAATCCTTGGTTAGAGGAACTGACATGATTGGTAGCACTTGAATCGAGGATCCAGGTAGAATCATCATTCTCTACCAGATATGTCTCCAAGACCAATAAATCATATTTACTCTCTTGTCTCTTCTTTTAAAGAGTAGTGGGATCGAGGTCGTTTGCCACGAAATTTGTTTCACATGATTCTTTTCACTGTAAGAAATCGGTCATTTATAAAAGCTTTAAACGGAAATACTAATGAGTTTCTGAAAAGAAAAACATATTGACCTACGTTAGGTTTTAAGCAAATACCCGTTGTAAAACAAAACAACATCCAATAAGGTTTTAGCAAAACTAATAAGAACCCCTTGTGACATCTAGTTTCGCAATGACGCTTCAAAGGTTTAGAACAAAAGTCGTTGAAGGGAGGTCAGTTATCCCTCCTCTGACTTGAGAAGTTTTCAACCAGTCATTAATATCGGAACAACTCTTGCTCCTATAAAGACTAGCCATCATTGATTTAGCCAAGAGATCATTAACTTACTTAACAATCTCCCGTAAATATAATCCACCATTTTAAGCCCTAGAGGTCCATCCCAAAAGGCCAATCTGAAGGGAAAAAATCCGATTGGGGCAAAACTTAAAGTACCATATCCATTTCTGGAGTTCACTTTGATATTGACCAATTGCACAAAACCCATCCGAAGGGGGACGCTTCGAAGGCGACACAAGGGCGTACAGAATAATCTCATGGTGTGAACCAATGACAGAGACCATAAGACATGTTGACACACACCCTTCACCCACTTACTATAAATATTATCTCCGTACACCTTGATATTGACTAATGCAAACACCATCTGAAGAGGGATGCATCCTGGGCACCACAAGGCTAAGCATGAATCTCACGGTGTGAACATACAGGGAGAAACGTGCATGGAATTATAGACATATCTCATATGCCTCTTCCTCCCGCTGAGTATTTTATAACCTAGGGTTTAGCTTACTTAGAAAAAACACGGCTAAGGATTTTAACTAAGTGACTTTTAGGTTTTCCCAAGCGTAACTTTTACCTTGGATAGTCGAACAACTTTTGATCATCATCCATTAAACTCTTTAACAGAGTCTTTGACCAAATCGTCGTATGCTTGTTAAAAATCTATCTAATTCACCTTTCCAGGTAGTTTCCCAGGTAGGGGTGTTACGTTTCCGTCAACTTAAGACCCCTAGCCTAGCCAGAACCCACCTTAGACAAAAGGTCCCTTATAGATAGGTTTACAACAAATTTAAATCTTTTATTCCAACCAATTTTATCCTATTAAATTGATTTTAAAAGATTAATCTAGGTTACTAAACAATTTAGAACCATTTGAACTTAGATCTATCTCAATACAATTTTAAAATCCTTTTAAAAAACTTGAGTTCACCCTAAGTCCACATGCAACTTTGAATTATTGATTTTAGGTCTAATTTTCTTTATAACACTTATAAACGGAAACAACCACCACAATGCGAAACTAATACATTCAAAGCATTGATAATGCTTATAAATAGCCTAAGTGTCATGCTTAATGTATTGTCCATTCATTGCTACTTCTTTTATATAATACTTATACAAAACCGTAATGAAACAAGCAAAAGATGCTTCCATTCTCCCTTAGACTATAACATTTATAATAAAAGGATGATGCATGATAATGCTCACTGCATGCAAAATATAACTCTTATATTTCATGATGCATGCTCATGCTTTTAAGTAATTTATTCATGCAATATTATAACAATTATAATACATGATGCATGAATAATTGCACAACCTAAGGTGGGTTTTAACTATATGATAAACACTTTGGCATATAACTACCATAAATCACATGTATAAACAACCAATGTTCATGAACCAGGTAAAATTGCCTTAAAAACACAAAAGAAAAGCTAAGTATTACACAAAAAGGAGTCTCCGGTTCAAATAGGCGAACCGGGTTTTGAACCGCTCGGGCAAAGCATCACTCCTTTATCCATCGTATACTAAGCACCCCACGATCGTCTACACGATAAAACAAATGCTTTGCTCTATCATTTACCAACGCTCCTAGAGCTAAACGATCGTTTAACATATACTATACAATCGTTCAGAAAAATCTAAACGATCATTTAGCTATTACTACACGATCGTGTACCTTTACTAACCGATGAAGCCTGAAGTACACGATCGCTTAGCACGCTTCGCAAAACGCCCGCCTTTCATGATCATCTAAGCGACTATAATGTCGCAAAGCACCATAGCCTAAGAGATCGCTTAGCTAGCGCCTCCGTATCGCATACGCGCGATCTCATATGTAGTAACTAAGTGATGAAGTTTGCTAACTACACGATCGTCTAGCGCGCGCCTTCTACTAAACGAAGAGCATCACATGCTCCCACTACGATTGTCTACCTCCAGCGCCTACGCGATCGGGCAACCAACGCGAGGCGATATGGTAAACGATTTACCCCATAGCTTAGCAATAGCTAAACGATCGTTTAGAATATACTATACGATCATCTAGAAAAATCTAAACGATCGATTAGTTAATTCCCAACGATCATTTACCTGAAGCTACATGATTATTCTAAATCACAATCATGAATGAACATTACATTTACAGTCGACTTCAAACAAGCGATTATAATATTCATACAAAAATTACAGCATGAAAAACTCAAATGAACGGAGAGAGAAACTCTACGAACATTTGAAGATGCATCTCCATGCTCCGTTGCGCACGACCACTCAAACAACAGCAACCTTGAACGCTCGATCTACACGACCGCAACACAGCACGAACTCTTCGCACTCGTCCTCAACGATCGCCTCGGCCATGAACTCCTTAGTAAAAGCACAAATGGCCTCCACAGAACCTCGGCGTTGTCGAGTTAAGTAACACACCATTAACAAGGCGACCTTGGTATTCTCGGTATGAGAATCTAGAGGGTGGGCTCTGTTTGAACTTTGTATGAGGCAGACGAAGGAGGAAAGCACCAATTGTGTACACGACTAGGCAAGTGGGAGATGGCGAAGACCTATCGTATAGGTCGATGCCTAATCGTTTAGATAAAGCTTTGTGATTTTCTAGCTCATCATTTAGCACGGTCTGTCGCCTACAGACATTACACGATCGTTAACTTTGGGCAAGCAATCTTCTAGCAAAACTATGTGATCGTTTGGTAAATATTGTACGATCGTTTAGCTCGCCCAACTGTCGTTTAGTAAATTCGTATTTACTTTCCTACTACGTTAGTTTCTTTTGCACGAGAGAGAAAACTCAAAAAAAAAATTTACGAGAACTTTTCAACAGTTTGTAAATCATTTTTTCAAAATATGAAAACCACTTTGCTTTTAAACTCACAGTTACCATGAATCCAATAACCAGCCACTCATTTTGTTATTAAAGAAAAAGAATTAATTATTTAGTAATTAATATTATTATAAATATAAACGATAACCAACTTATCATAATATTTATAACATATAGTTTTAATATTTCATCTCATGAAACATACAAACCACAGTTCTTTTTCTATTCCATAGTACTTAATGTAAATCTCATTTACATCAATCCTCCACTAGATGTATCTCATACATTATACCGATTATATCATATATAATCAAAATACCTCTTGTCAATTTAAAGATTTCAAATCAACACCAAGAACTAATCCCCAGCTAAATTCATTGAGCTACCAAGGGGACCTTATGTACTTATAGCTCGAAGCTCCAACGATACGTGAATAACTAACTAAACTTTTTAGTCACGGGATCCACTAACTGTTAACTGCCAGGAACTTCACTAAAGACCGATAGATGAACTCTCCTTACCACAGATATATTATGTGTCCATCTTAACCAATTAGTAGTGTGACAACCCTTCACAGATTGCTCGTAAATATAGTTGGGCCAATAACCGTTTTGCCCCTGTAGTTACATTTGTCTCCTTAAGTACCACTGATCCCTCTAATGAAAATAAGTCATAGTCATACTATGACTGAGTCTTCTCTTCCAAAGAGAAGCTGTGGTCACTATGTTCAAGCCCCAAAATCAACCCTTAAGGGAGCAATCTCTTTATTTATCCCTACTTCGGGAAAGGAGTGAATTCCATATTGTGGATTGAGTTCTCAGCTCCCAGATCAGACAAGTCCCCAAAAAAGTAGGCATGTTGAGTTGGCAATCTGGCCACTCTCACCCATACTAATCAAAGAACCACCCTCAAAGGCAGGAGTTTCCAAAACACTCAGGATTGAGGTCGTGTCACTTATGATCGTTTAGGTGAGATGCAAGTGTCTAGTATCAACGGCGTTATATACAGAGTCTAGTCATCTCATGGTTCAAGTCTTATACAAACTCTTTGTATAGGATACCCTTGCTCGCACGCCTCCACATGAATGGTCAGGATCTACCATTTGTAGTAGTTTACAACACTTACAAACATCTACAAAGGAGGCCATATCCGTAGTGTCACTAGGATCATGTATCCCACCTTAATCCTTATACTACAAACCTTTTTAGGTTATCACTTAAGGCATGATCCACTTGTATATCATATATACATGTTTAAGTTCACATAAGATAACCAAGGAGCTTTGTTTATTGTATATGAGTAAATGCCAGAATTAAATAACACTTATTTTATTCATTAAAATATGTGTATCTTTACAAAACAACGAGACTCTGGGAGAATTAGGACACAAATCCCAACAAACGATCCTTTGATATGCTTGGGTGCGAGTGCCCAGAGCGCCTGCTCAAACCTACCACTTTGGGGATTCGTCTGATTTGGGAGCTGGAAACTCCGCTACACAAGATGGAGTTCACTCCTTCCCTAAAGCAGGGGTAAGTAGATAGATTGCTCCCTCAAGGGTTGATCTTGGAGCTTGAACGATGTGGCGCCAAACACCTTCTCATGGTCCGAGACGTGTTCACACATAGTAGGACTATGTTGTTTTCTTCATTAGAGGGATCAGTGGTACTTAAGAAGTAAGATGAAACTACAGAGTAAAAACGGTAAATTGGCCAAGCTGTACTTACGAGCATCTATAAAGGGTCGTCGTACTAATGATTGGTTATATCCGATGGACATAGAAATATATCTATGGTAAGAAGAGTTTAGCTGTCAGTCTTTAGTAGAATGCCTGGTAGTTAACGGATGGTGGATATCGTGACTAAAGAGTTTAGTCAGTTATTCAAGTACCGTGGGAGCTTTGAGCCATAGGTCTATAAGATCCCCTTGGTAGCTTGGATACAATTTGAGAATTAGTTTTTGGGTCAATTTGAAATGTTCAAATTGACAAGAGGGAGTTCGATTATATATAATTGAACTAGTTAATTATACATGATACAATTGTCTTAATGTGTGAGATACATTAATTTGGAGAAAATTGGATATAAATATAATTTATATCTAGTGAAGGAAAAATACTATGATTAATATATGATATTAATCCATAGGTTATGAATATAATGTGATTATATTTATTATTTATTAATTGAACAGTTATGGGATAATTGGCCAGTGTCTCTTCATTCTCATAACTGATGAGTAAGATGAAAAATCGTTTTAAGTTGCTTAAATAGCTCACGGTGTGTTAAGAATTTGATCGCATAGTGTTTTGAGAAGGTCATCGCTTAATAAATCAAAGCCTATATGATAGTGCTGTTTACTCAACGATCGCTTACACCCACGCGCGCTACTTACTAAACGATCGCTTATCTTTTACTAAACGATCGTTTAGTGGCCAAGCTTTACTAAACGATCGTATAGATGATCGCTTAGCTTTTCCTACATGATTATATAGACGATCGCTTAGCTTTTTCTACACGATCGTATATTTCACCTAAACGATCAAACATTATATCTATACGATAAACGAGTCTTTCTCCCACTTGCTTGATCGTTGTATACAATCTCTTTTCCTCCTCCCTTTTACCAAATCCGAATAGAGCCCACTTTTTGGATTCTCACTCTGAGAATACTGAGGGTTCCAAGTGGTGGTGTCGTCCCTTTTCCTCATCAATTCGTGTGGAGACTATTCATGGTAGACGATTAGGTGTTGCGGAACGATAGCTTGTCGTTCAAGCGAAAGCTAGGTTTGCTGTGAAGGCAGTCTTCAACTGGTAAATTTGGGATCGAAAACGAAGGGTTATACTTACGTGAAATTGTTAAGGGTTAACAATTCTGAACTAAACAAATGGTGGCTGTTAGGTTCAGTTCCAAGAGTTGGTTCTGCCTAATGGTTGAGAATGTCTCATCATAATGGAGGGACATCTGATCGCCCCATCAGCGACTTTTTTCCTGCCTCGCTGGGGCATCATTGCAAAATAGAAGTCTTATCAGTTAGGGTACTTGGAAACTGTTTTGCTAAAACTAATTGGTTAAAATGTGGTTTTTCAAAATCTTATAAAAGTTTATTCGTTTTCAACTACAGTTTTAAAAATGGCTACAACCACTATTAGTTTACTAAGCACCGAAAAACTACTCGAGTTGGAAACATATGATCACGACGATACTCATCATCGAGGATCTGAAGTTTGTCCTTACGGAGAACTGTCCTCCTATTCCACCTTAAGACGCTACTCGAAATGTTTGAGGGGCGTACGAGTGATGGACACGAGCAAACGAGAAGGCCTGAGCCTATATCTTGGCCAGTCTTAGTGGCGTGTTGGCCAAGAAACATGAGTCCATGGTTTCAGCACGTGAGATCATGGAGTCCCTACGGGGAATGTTTGGATAGCTCAAGCACGAGGCTCTGAAACGCATCTTCAACTCCAAAATGGAGGAAGACATCTTTGTTCGTGAACACGTCCTTAATATAATGGTCCACTTTAACGTGGTGGAGATGAATGGGTCTAAAATTGATGAGGGCAGTCAGGTTAGCATTATCCTACATTCATTACCGGAGAGCTTCCTCTACTTTGTTAGCAATACGATTCTTAACAAAGTGGAATATACCATTAATACTCTCCTCAACAAGTTGCAGACTTACCAATATTTGCTGAAAAGTAAGAAGAAGAGGTGAGGTGAGGCAAATGTTGACTCGTGTTCTAAAAAGTTCCATCGAGGTTCGACCTCTGGGATGAAGTCTGCACCTTTAATTTCAACTTTGGAAAGGGGAAGAAGAAAATGGTGGTAAAGGGAAAGGGAAAGCGCCTACTAACCCGCCACCTATCGCCTAGAAGAAGCATCCACAGCCGGTTGAAAAAGGAACATGTTTCCACTGCAACCAAGATGGGCACTGGAAGAGGAATTGTCCTCGCTATCTGAAGGATGATGGATATCGTGGCTAATGAGTTTAGTCAGTTATTTACATACAGTTGGAGTTTCGAGCCATAGGTCCATAAGGTCCCATTGGTAGCTTGGATACAAGTTGAGAATCAGTTTTTGGGTCAGTTTGAAATATTCAAATTGACAAGAGGAAGTTCAATTATATATAATTGAACTAGTTAATTATATATGATATAATTGTCTTTATGTATGAGATACATTAATTTGGAGAAAATTGGATATAAATATGATTTATATCTAGTTGGGGAAAAATACTATGATTAACATATGATATTAATCCATACGTTATGAATATAATGTGATTATATTTATTATTTATTAATTGGACAATTATGGGATAATTTGCCAGTGTATCTTCTGTTTTCGTAACTGATGAGTAAGATTAAGAATCATTTTTGATACGCTTAAATAGCTCACGGTGTATTAAGCATTTGATCGCAGAGTGTTTTAAGAGGGTCATCGCTTAGTAAAACAGAGTCTATATGATAGTGTTGTTTACTGAATGATCATTTACACCCGTGCATGCTACATACTAAACGATCGCTTATCTTTTACTAAACGATTGTTTAGCGCCCGAGCTTTACAAAATGATCGTATAGGCGATCACTTAGCTTTTCCTACACAATTGTATAGACGATCGCTTAGCTTTTCCTACACAATCGTATACTTCACCTAAACGATCAAGCATTTTGTATACGAGTCTTTCTCTCACTTACTTGATCGTTGTATACGATCTCTTTTCCTCTTCCCATATACCAAATCCGAACAGAGCCCATTCTTTGGATTCTCACTCTGGGAATACTGAGGGTTCCAAGTGGTAAGTGTCGTCCCTTTTCCTCATCTGTTCGTGTGGAGACTATTTGTGGTAGACGATTGGGTGTTGCTTAACAATAGCTTGTCGTTCCAGGGAAAGCGAGATTTGTTGTGAAGAGAGTCTTCAACAGTAAATTTACTTGTTCTTCTTTTTATTTATCTCTAAGCATGTCAGTAATTTAGTATTATGATGCAATCTGTATGTGTAAATGTAAATGTGGTAATTCTGGCACAATGCTTTTGGAAATATCCGCTTCCGCTTAGAGGCACTCTTGTATAAGAGTTCTTTCACAACTTACATAATTGAGTGACACCAATCCAACTCGATTGGAAGTGGATTTTTAGGTATAAAATTGAGTGGGAGAAGTGGTAAATTCCCACTTCACCCTAATTTTTCATTTTTAATTGATTTTGTTTAATAAATCAATTTAATTTGAAATCTCAAATTTCAAGTTTAAAATGAATTTTTTTAATAAAATATCAATTCAATAATTAATATTTTAAATAAAATTTATTAATTTTAAACAAAATTAAATCTAATAATTATTTTTAATTAATTAAACAATTTAATAAAATTAATATCAAATATTAAATTAATATAACATTAATTCCAGAACATGAATCTCTATTCATGTAATTAATATTTAAATCATATTTAAATATTCTCAAATTCTCCAATATCATTTAATTAAATGTTTAATTATATCGCATATAATTAATAATTCCCTCAAATCAACTTGAACGTTTCAAATTTTCTCATCACGTTATTCTAAGGTTTAGTCCGTTTGTGAGCTAGTAGGGGGGCCTAATGGACCTACAGATCATGAGCTTCAATGATCTGAGATTAATTGGCTAAACTCTTTTGATCGAATTAATCAACATTCTTTAACTACTAGATCACTCCATGAAAGGCCAGTAGTTGCACTCTCCTCGTTATTGATATATTTTTGTCCATTTGATTTAATCAGGATGAGTAAGTCGATCCTTCACAGGTTGTCCGTATTTATAGTTTGATCAAAATTACCGTTTTACCCCTATAATATATCTTGCTCCTTAAATCTCCATTAATCCACTAATGAACAATTGGTATATGGTTCTACCAAAAAATTGAGTCCCTCACAGTCATAGAAAGGGTGGGGCCCCTTTGTTCAAAACTAGGAGTCAGTACTTAAGGGAACAATCTATTTGCTAACCCTAAAACGGGCAGGAGAGAATGTCTTACCCCTAAAATGGGAGGCTTATTGAGTGGCGTTGTTGAGTCACTCTTGCCCATGCAAATTAAAGGACATCTTGAGTAAACAGGAGTTCATAGTTAGCTCAAGATTCAGATCAAGTTACCTTAGGTCATCAGATTAAAATAGTCAGTTTTAACAGTAAACGGTCGTTATAAAGAAAAATGACTATTTCGTGGTCCTGTCTTATACAAACATCTTTTGCATAGGATGCCCCCACTTGTATGTCTATACATGAATGATTTCGAGATCATATCATTTGTATCTAATACAAAGCATGTCGCATCTATAATATCTCGAGGATAAGGTACCCAACCCTATTCTTATACTTATAGACCATTTTGGCTATATACTTAAACCTAATCCTCCTTTATGTCTCCACATAAGGTTTAAGTATTCATACTACAGCCAGAGGTTCGTTAGTTTATTGGATTTAGGTTTTACAAGTGCAACTTTATACATTCAATAACAACTTTATTGAATAAATCTCAATAACATCTTTATTGTAGATAGAATATATTTAATTATTACAAACTGCAAGTTTTAGGACATACAACCCAACATGAGGACCATCCTCGATTCCAAGCCTTAGTGGCTCAAGATACTTTCTAACCTTAACAGATGATTTTTCTAGAAAAAGCAGGATATACTTCTTAAAAACCAAAGATCAAGTTTTTGGGAAGTTCAAAGATTGGAAAATAATGATAGAAAATCAGACATGTAAAAGGTTAAAGTACTTTAGAATTGACAATAGGCTTGAGTTTTGTAATGAAGATTTTAATAAGTTTTGTAATGAAAATGGAATAACAAGATGTAGGACTGTGATGTATACACCTCAATAGAATGAGGTTGCTGAGAGGCTAAATTGAACAATAGTGGAAAGGGTAAGGTGTTTGTTGTTTGATGCTATTCTAAGTGAATTTTTTTTTGGTAGAAGTTGCAGCTTATATAGTCTACACCCTAAATAGGTGCCCACATACCTCTCTAGAGTTACTTACCTCTGAAGAGAAGTGGTCTAACCATCCTCATAATCTAGATAACCTTAAGGTATTTGGGTGTGTGGGGTTTGCGCACCAAAACAAGGGAAAAAGGAAGGTTAGAGCTACTAAGTGTATGTTTGTTGGCTTTATTGAAGGAGTCAATGTATGGAAGATATATTCGGGTTGCATTTAGTTTGAGAGACATCACTTTCAAAGAGCAAAAAATGTTTATGCAAAAGGAAGAAAAGCCAGAAGATAAAGCTGAAACTTCTACCATAGAAATTGAGGTGGAGATACCTACTGAGCAACCAATAGAACCTAATCTACCTAGTGTTTCATAAGATGAAGAAGAGGAAGAAACATGGGAACATGTTGAAACCATCAATACTCAGCCTAATTTAAGCCAATATTCCTTAGCTAGAGACAGACAAAGAAAAGTTATTACTCCTCCAGCTAGGTATACTGAAATGAACTATATGAACTTAGTGTTTAATATTGTAGTGGCTCTTACTGATCAAAAACCAACTACCTTTGAAGAGGCCACAAGTGGTCCTAATGCAAGAAGTTGGATTGAAGCCATGAATAAGGAAATGCATGTTAAGGTTGATGCCTCAAATCTTGTAGGGTCCTATAGTTTGTAATTGTAGTGTACAAATATTTTATTTATTTAATAAAATATAAGATTTTT